>NW_007246019.1:136510-193183 GCF_000164805.1 Carlito syrichta
GGTGTCTCTGAGGGGCAGACGCCCAGAGCCTCCTTGAGTGACCAGCGACTTGCCGGGCTGGAAACGATGTAGCCAGGAAGGGAGCTGGGAGGGGGCTGGGACCTGAGACTCCCACACATGCAGTGGAACAGCAGCAGCAGGGGGCCACAATATCTGGCCCTGCGTGGGACTGAAGGTCCCTGGGCCTCGCACCAGCGTGGCTGGTGGTGGGCTGGGGGATGGGGGAAGAGAGGTAAGAGTCTTTTTGGGAACTCACATTTGGAGAATCTCACAAGTTCACCTATGCCCAAGTATTGAAAGTTTAATGAAATGAAACACCACAAACCATCTAGAACTTATAAATTTAATATTAACTAATATTAAAATATTTATCTGTTTTTAGACTTGAAGATTATGGCTTTAGAGCACCTTTGATCACAACCATCAGTCTCCATCAAGTTCTCAAATTTTGTTCTATTTCTTTTTATATTTTATAAGTTACGAAGTATCCACAAAACCAGATTTTACTCTCAGGTCTCACATTATGTGATCTCCCTTTTTGTGATAATATTTAACTTAACTACATAATTTAGAATGCTGTATATAAACTACAGGATAAGAATTAAGCTTTAGGTACACTGTAAGATTAAGATAATAAAGGAAGACCCTCTAATAAAGTGTATTTTCATTATTATGTTTTGTCAAAGAATGCATGTTCTTGATTTTATGTTTTATAGCTGTTTACATTAGAAATATTTTATAAGCATAATTTATTATTTTAAGGTTTTGTGAACAAAGATGTCAGGAGGTTAAATTAAATGCAAAATCTGTAGAATGATTTAAACTTGAAGAAATACAATTTTTAAAAACAATATTAAATCTATATTTTCTAATTATGCAATAGGAAAAGTAGTAGATTAGATGATTAATCTTATTGAAAAGCAACCTACCTGTGCCAAATCTTTTAGAAATTATATTCCTGGTAACACACTAATTTTAATAATGCTTACTTTCTCAGTCTCTCTAAATCAGTCTTGATTGGATTTAATAAAGTTTTAGGCATATTTTAATAACACTCTAAAATTAATCCAACCCAAGTAATTTAATATTTGAGACACTAATCAAGAATGATCAGACTACACTGTTGTTAATTTACCCACATGGTACTTCTGGTTTGCTACTGTTCTTTATAAGACAGTGTGCAAAGGACATTGAAAAACATAACATTTATTTAAAATTAGAATCATATTTGTGTGTGTGTGTTTACTGTATTCAATTAATACAGGTTTATGTGAATACAGAAATAAATTTAAACTAATACTTTCAGTGAAATTGCCAGTAATATTAATTAACAGTTGACATATATTCACAGAAAATTCTTACTGGGAATATCTTATGTATCAAATTAGCTATATGAGAAGATGACTTTGAGATAAAATTTAAATTTAAAAATCCTAATTATATTTTATTAAGTGAAAAAAAATGAGACTATAACACATGATTGCAAATACCCAGATAAATTGAATAAACTATTTCTTAATATTGAACAATTTTCAGTGTGTTTTATGGAATAGTGTAACATGAACTATCATTATTAAAGTATAATAAATTAGATGTACACACTATAAAAACTAAATTGAAGTGGGTATTCAGAAAAATCACCACTATATAATCATAAACCATTTCAACAAGAATTGCTTGAGTTTGTATAAGAATGGCAAACAGAACTACTAAAATATCTTGAATTATCAGAATCTTATGTAGCTCAATACTTTTAAATAAAATTTTATTTCAATCAGTAAATCACACCTCTTGAGAAATCATTGGAAGATGGAAAACTAATGTGTCAAATTTACATTAAAAAGGAACATTTGCTTTAAAAAAGGGCAAACATTAAGGTACTTTTCATCATCTGACTAGTTGGTAAATTATTAAATTCAGAATCTCATCCTAAGATTAATTTATAGTGCTACTACAACCAAGTGTTGTGCCCTGTTTTTGTCTTCATGAAACAGACCTGCCTGAAGTTAAGCGCTTGTTATATGCAGGCAGACTAGTTGGGGAAGTTATCCCAACCAGCAGAAGTGGGAGACTGTGGAGTGTAAAACTCGAGAGAAATATGTAATCCAACTGTGTCTTATTCAGTTAAATGTTACTCTCAAACTAGAATCTGATCCCACTGAGGTCTTTAAACAGTCATGTAGAATGCACCTGAGAATTGTCTTCCAAGTATATAATTATCAACCAGAGTTTCTTCCTCATGCATTTTAATTCCGCTGCATGTCCGTATTTCTACGTGAATTAGAATTACTGAGTGGGTTTCCACACTCATTCCGGTGGTGACAGAGATGTTTTAGGGAAGAATGTGTAAGTAAAAAGCTGGACTAAAGAAGACACCAAAACAGTCTCACATATTATCTTATAACAATTCCACCTCCATGGTCTTACATTCGTCAATTCTTTATATATTTTCCTATCAATTTATGTAGAAAATATTTTTTAATTGCCCTTTTCTTTGTCACATTATGTTACAAATACCTTGTAACAATAGGCTCATCAATGAAAGAATGGCCTAAGAATATACTAGTATCTTAACATTGGAACACTGTAAAATAGATTTAAAAAACAAGTTATATTTATATCCAGTTATGCCAAAACACCCAATATTTATAAAAGCACATATATGTGGTTAAATTAAAACAATTAACAGAAAAGGAAAGATACCAACTTCAGAGTACTCCACTAGGGAAAAACAGTGAAGAGGAATTAAAGGAAGGATGCATAGAAAACTGCGACTGTCTCATAATACTTTATTTACCATTTATTTTCAAAATGGTAACCAAATGTTAACTTTTTTTTTTTTTTTTTTTTTGAGTTGGCGTCTCTCTCTGTCGCCCAGACTGGAGTGCGGTGGCCGCTCCCAGCCACCGCAGCCTCGACCTGCTGGGCTCCGTTGGTCCTTCCGCCTCAGCCTTCCGAGTAGCCGGAATTACAGGCAGGCGCTACCAGCCCAGCTGATTTTTTGTTTTATTGTAGAGATGAGGTCTCGATGCCCAGGTGGGTCTCGAACCCGCGGGCTCAGGAAATCCACTCACCTCAGTCTCCCAAAGGCGCGAGATGACAGGTTGAGCCACCCAGCTCAGCTCAAATGTTAACTTTTTAAGAATGTGCATGATGTGTGCTTGAGATTTACTCTTATTTGTTTTTATTTTTTTTCAAAAATTGTATTACTTTTGAAATTCAAATAGATTTAAAAAGAGTTAGTAGCGGCTAAAAAATTGAGACAATATGTAGAGGTCCTTGTCTCACATGAACTCTCTATGGGGACATGGTTATGGATACAAATAAGGTGTGTGCCTCTGTGTGTGTTTGTGTTTAAGACATATGTGAGCATTTTAAAATTGTTTGAAGCCAGGCTCGGTGGCTCAGCCTGTAATTCCGCGCTTTGGGAGCTGAGGTGAGTGAATTTGCCTGAGCCCGCGGGTTCGAGACCCGCCTGGGCAACTTGGTGAGACCTCATCTCTACAATAAATAAAAAATTAGTCGGCATGGTAGCGCGCACCTGTAATTCCGTCTATTCGGAAGGTTGAGGCGGAAGGATCGCCAGATCCCAGCAGGTTGACGCTGCAGTGGCCGAGAGCAGCCACTGCACCCCAGTCTGGGTGACAGAGTGAGACTCCAACTCAAAAAAATAAAATAAAATTGTTTGAAAACTTATTTTATTTTAACATTTAATGCAATTCCTAAACTGTCATGTAAGAAAACAACCTATGGTATAAAAAAACATATGCATTATTTATAACAATTGATATGAATAAATAAAAAAATAATTAATAAAATATTAAATTGTCAAAATAAATTTATAGGAGATGTACAATTAAAAAAAAAATCTCAATGATAGTATAAAAAAATAGATCCAGCTCATTAGTAATCAGATAAATTAAAATATGATATTAACTATACTAAATACAAAATATACATATAATTTTTAAAGCTATTGCATATTAAATTTGTCTTAGTCCATTTTCTGCTGCTATTACTAGCAAAGTTGAGTAATTTATAAACAATAAAAGTTCATATAGCTCATGTTTCTTGTGATTGAAAAGTTAAAGAGCATGGTGCTGGTATCTGGTGAGGGTTTCCTTGCTATGTCATCTCAAGGTGGAATGAAACACAAAAGTTTTAGGCAGGAGAGGGCCTCGTGCTTTTGTAATGAACCCACTCTTTTGACAGCTAACCCACTCCTAAGATAACAAGGTTAACTAATCCAAGAAGGTTATTCTCAATAGGCCCCACCTTCCAACATGGTTGCATTGGTGATTAAATTTCTAACACATTAACTTTGGTGTATACATTCAAACTATAACATTCAGCTGACATTTTAAAGTAAAAATACTCACAGTTTTACATAAATCCAAATATGCGGCAGTCAACCCTAATCCATGGGGAATGCAAATCCAGGCCCTCACTGGACGGCCCAAATCACAGATATCCAACCCTATATATACTGCATTTTTTTCCATACATACATACCTATGAAATAGTTTAATTCATAAATTATGTACAGTAGCAAATTAACAACAAGAAGTGATAATAAGATAGAACACATGACAATATATGAAGGGGAACCCCAAAAAATGGAACTACTTTTTGGAGGGTGAACTCCTTGTAGTACAGACTTCCCTTGATGTATATGTGTTCTAGGAACCCATTGGCACCAGTATACTAGCTAGTATTGTTGTGGGAGGCTGTGTTCGGTTTCAGTGAATTTTTTTTGGGGGGGGGAGATTCCTTTTTTGTCTATTTCATGATTGGTGATTTATGAGTGTACCTGCCTACACTGCTCTGAGTGTTATGCGGTTTTTGACCAAAAACATCATGGCCCTTGTACTCCACCCTCCCTATTCACTTGATGTCACCTAATGTGACTTTTTGTGTTTGTTTCCCAAGAAGAAAAAAGTCCTCAAAGGGAAACCTGTTGCCAATGTGGAGAAGGTGAAACAAAAAATGGCAAAAGCATTAAAACTCTTTGGAGCAGTGGAAAAACATCTCGATAGGTGTGTTGCATCAAACAGAGAGTACTTTGAAAATGACTGAAGTTTATACATATAAGAATACATACACACTTTTTAAAATAAATAAATTCCAGTTTTTTGTGGGTCCCACTTTGTACTATAATACAAGTTATATAAATGTGGTATCACTTTCAAAATATCATATTGTATTCACTCACCTATTTTCAGATGTTGGTCGACCACAGGTAACTGAAGTTGCAGAAAACACAACTGCAGCTAAGGGGGATCTACCATATATGTGCATATGTATCTGTGTGAGCATACGCATCTTCATATATATATGCTTATACATACCTCTTTCAGATTACATGTGTTATATATCATATGTGTGTGTATAAATATATGTCTATATTCTATTATTTCCCCTTACACAATTTTTAAGGCAAATTTAGAAAAACACAAAGAAGCTGTGGGCTATTCAAGCATTCCAACCCAAATTTCACTTTAGGACTTTTCTCTAGAGAAATTCACAAAATGTTTGCAGAACAAAATTTTGGTCATTCTTTGTTGATTTGTTATTGTTTTTAATGTATTGGGAATATCTGTTATTTGCTAAACTGATGACTGATATAATAAAGTGTGATATATTTATTGGTGTAAGTTCAATTTACTAAAAATGCTTTTGATTGCTAATATTTCATAGTAATGGAAGCGTTCATAATAAACTTTGCCACATATGCATAACATCTAATATAAAATATATGTGTGTGTGTATATATATAGTTCGTGAATAGGTAGATCAATAGATAATTTACAACTGTAATATATATATGAAATATATATATGTAATATATATACACACATACACACACATATATATAAATAAGCACCAATTTTTCATTCTATAATTGAATCATATCATATATTTATTTATTTAAATATAAGTATATATTAATTTCTCTATAAGACATTTTTCTAATGTACAAGTCTACAATAAGTTCATGTAACTTAGTATTCTGATTTCAAGTATATTTTTAAAAAATATAAACAATAAAGAGATATTTTAATTTGTATCTTTTTATGGTAAGAAATGCATGTTGGATCATGAAACTTTTTATGCTGGAAAAAATATTAACTTTATTACCATTTTTTCAAGTTATAACACTGTTAGTTGATATTGCAGAATTGCCTCATGGTTACTGAAATTTGTAACTTTAAATCTTTTAACAATTTGCAAATAAGCATATATTATGCATCATTTTTAGTGCCTGTCATTTGTTCTAAGAGATTGACACTTGTGCTTAAAAGTTACATTAAACTTTATTAACTATAGAGATTCAAATACAATCCACTTTGAGCCCCAATTGGTTAATCAAGATTCCATCAAGAAAACAAAAGACACTAAAAATAGTTTAATAATACAGAAATAAAATCCAGTGAAGCAGAGTCTTCCACAGCCATGATCAGCTGGGCAATATAAATTGTTCAACCAACAACTGTAGAGTTCTCATGAAAGCCTCATTTGGTGATACTGTTTTCTGAAAGCATCCAAGTGATTGTTCAACGTGAGTTTTCCAGAAGTTTCTGAAAATCTTTTATCTACAGATTTTCAGAAGCTGCTGCTATTCATTGAATGATATTTTTATCTTTTTTACTTTCTAAATCGCTTGTAAAGTCTCTCATTAGCATACTCTAAACCAGAATTCTAACCTAAGAATTCAGAAAATGGCATTCCCAGACTTCTGACCTTATGGTGTGGAAAGAAGCAGAGAAAGTGCTGAGTTGATAGTCGACAATCCAGTACACATTAGACTGAGTTTGTAAGGCTAATCATTATTTGAACTGGGTTTTTCTGCTATCTGAGAGAAAAGGGAAAGCAATTCATTTTATTTTGGCCTCTTAATGTGATAGATCAGTTCTTAAAAATAAACTTGCACTATGCAAATTTTCTAATTGAGGGCAATTTGAAAGCAAAACTTATAATGGAGATCAGAAATGACTTCAATGAGAGATGTGAGTGGGTAGAAAGGGCAATGATTAAAAAGAGAGCATTGAGGAGTAAAAGACAATGGTTTCATTACATGAGACAGCTCTGCCTAAGACTTATTTCATCAACGTGATTAATCTGTCTTGACAGCAAAAAATAATTTTCTCTACATATCTAATTCCTGTTACATCAGTCCTTGTTTCACTAGCATCACAATATCTGGGCTAACTTTACGGAGACTTTTGAAATATACTCATGAGATATTTAAAATGAAAGTTGACTGATGAACACAAAATATGGGTAACTTACACGTCATGATGTCTCTTTATGGAATGTGTCCCTGAATGCATACATATTTTGTCAATATTCTTTAATATTCCTTTCAAAATGTATTTTGAAAAGTAATAAAAACAATGTTAATGATATTTCCTGGGAATCCAAGTTGTTTTGTTTTTTGTTTTTTTTCATTTATAGTCTAAGGTTATGTTATTTACAGTTTAAGGTTTTTTGTTATTTATTCCAAGAGTATATTATTTAGAGTCCACACAGAATAACTAATTTTCAGAATTAGGGATTGTAAAAATAATAATTGATGCCTACACTTTTTTAAACCAATGCGTAAGTTACTGTATTTAATGTAATATGCTTAAGCATTGTATTTAATTAGTTGCCTTAAAGGCACTATAACTTATTCATATTATTAGACTTTAAAAAGTATTCGGCTCGGTGGCTCAGCCTGTAATCCCGCGCCTTTGGGAGGCTGAGGTGAGTGGATTGCCTGAGCCCGCGGTTTCGAGACCCACCCGGGCAACTTGGCGAGACCTCATCTCTACAATAAATCAAAATTTGCCGGGCGTGGTAGCGCGCACCTGTAGTTCCAGCTACTCGGGAGGCTGAGGCAGAAGGATCGCCGGAGCCCAGCGGGTGGAGGCTACGGTGGCCGGGAGCCACTGCACTCCGGTCTGGGCAACAGAGTGAGGCTCCAACTCAAAACAACAACAATAAAAAGTATTCAAAATCATGTGAAACACAAAATTACTCGAGAAAGCAAAAATAATATGGAATTTAGCGACTGACCATTTGGGACAATTGTTTTGACTTATCCCAGATATTTTATAAAACATGATCAATTCTTTTTAATCAGGAAATTGATATAATTCTTAATCTTCCAATTAAAATACAATTATTTCTCATTACTTTTTGAAAGTAATAGCAATAGAGATACAACGATATTGTAGCCCTAATTCACAACAAAGATTACTATCTCAGTTAACATTTTATGTTGTACATCCTGAAAGTCCTTATAGGTACCCTTGACCTGTGTGCAGATTAACCCGTCTATAGTAGTCATTTACCTACATTTCTCTCTTACATTATTGCTAGTTACTCAGCATGCAATACAGTCCTTCAACCTGAAGCATACTCTCTCCCAGAGCCAAACCCACTTACTTTTCCAGTACCAGCTCTCAGGTCTACTTAGGGACCAGATAAAAAGCATAGCCTAGGCACACTTCTTACTCCTTTACTGTATAATCTTTTCAGCATTGTAAATAAAAATGAGACCTTGAAACTGATTTTTCTCCCTACCCATTCATTTTTATAATGAGGAAAATGAAACAAAAAATGTTAAGTGAGTCAGTGAATATTAAATATTTTGTAGCAAAGTTATAGCTAGAAACAGCGTCTCTAGATCTTTAGTCAACAGTTGCTGTTTTATCTTCCTAAATTATTTTATTTATTATCTGTGTCCCAGGCTGGAGTGCAGTGGCACATTCATAGCCACCGCAGCCTCCACCTGCTGTGCTCAGGAGATCCTTCTGCCTCTTCCAAGTAGCTGGAAAGCTGGAACTATAGGCTTGTGCATCTCACCTAGATAATTTTTCTTGATTTATTGTAGAGAGGAGGTCTTGCCACATTACCCAGGCTGGTCTTAAACCCCTGAGCTCAGGCAATCCTCTTGCCCCCGCCTCCCAAAATGTGGGGATTGCAGATGTGAGTCACCAAGCCTGGCCTATCTTCCTAAATTATTTTTATAGAATTATAAAATTGCCAGCTCATGGAACATAACATCTTTGAAGGTTTTAAAATATGTATTGTCAAATTGCATTAAGGAGTATTTGAACAACTTATATTCCTATCAAAAAATATATGAGAATAACATCAGAATGTATCACCTATTGAAATGTGGTCCTCATATAATTTTCTAATGCTTTATTCTCCAGTAATCAAATTTTAAGACAAAAATGATCTTATCTATAATGCTCTCCCAATTACTCTGGTTCAAAAATGTTCCCATTTTTCACTCCTACATAATGGTCTGATTTTTTAAATAAAAGTTTTATTGCATATAATCATTGTCCTAATTTTATATATCACACAGTTAAAGATTTTATTTTTATTTTAAAAATAATTTTAAGTAATCTATTAAACACCCAATAAAATGTGAATTGAAAAACTTCATACCATTATTTTCAATATATAACCCAATATTCAAAAACAGCATAACATTTAATGTATTAATCAGATAACTCTCACAGATAATGTTATCATCATTACCAATACCACTTACAGAAAAATATTATTAATTAGAACCAAAATAACCAGTAATCTTACTAAACTGTGTTAGTTATTTGATTGACTACCTACATTCTCTGTCAGCTACATTGTTTCTAGTTAGGTACATTTAATACAGTGGATATATTTGTTGTAGGATATTGGGAATTATCAACTGCTAAATAGGTATGAAAATAATGTAATTTATATAATTTTTGACATAGTATTCTTTATCACTTAAAGAGAAGTATTTTCTGTTCAGACTGGATTTCTTATATTTAACTCCTAAAGTACTTCTTATTCATTTTTCCCCTATTTTGTGATTTTTTACAGAAGATGATGCATAATTATTGAGTTTTAAGATCAAAATTTGACTCTAACAGAAATCGAATATGTCTTTCAGCAACGCATTAAAAAAATTAAGGTCCAGTGGAAGGAAAAATAATAAGTTCAGATTTAATATGTTATTACTTTGATAGAAGCTTCTGATTGTGGCGAGTCAATGATATATAATCAGTGTAGGTAACTTCATCACTGTCATGGAGTGTTTCCATTTTTGGATATTGTGGCTCCTTTAGAAATAACAAAAATAATAACTGTTTCTCTTATTAACATAACTGTTTTCATTTAGGAAGCTGGATCAACAGTGGTCACTACTTGATTTAGCACACTGAATGAGTTGATGTGATTTCCTCCTTGGTTATTACTTATTTGTATGGCTCCTATTATTTATCCTTTGTTGTATTTTTTATTCTAATATTTATTCAATGAAATAATGTTAAGAACCATATAATATATAAAGAACGATATAATATCACTCTGCTTCAATTTTTCATACATTCAATAAAGGCAAACGCTGTTTCTATATTGATGATGACTTTGTATTTTATAACAACACTATTTTAAATATTGTTTACTGATCAACTTTTAGTCAGCATAATTTTTTTAGAGATAATTATATGTTTTAGAAGACATCACTCCTCAAATATCTCCTCAAATAGACATCACCATATTACTCACAACCTACCCACTCCCACTTGAGCCTAGACATTAGGTAGAATTTTACTGCCAGTTATTCAGATGAAGCCTTTCTCTTTCTCATTAAGAAATCACCAAAAGATCTACCTTTCTTTCTCACTCTTGTTTGTGAACTGTAACCAAAAAAATTCCTTGATGTTATTGGCATGAAAATAATATTCTTATTTAATATCACATTTTTGTATGATTTTCCCTATCTTCTATTACTTATATTGTCTTTTACTATATGGTAAATAAAATACATCTGATCAAATATCCTTATTTGTCTAGAAGTCCCTTTAAACTAGTATTATGAAATATCCCTTTTTAATGAAATAAGTTTCTTATAATAGCTAAGCTAAATACTATTTGAAATAGTAAAACTCCTAAAATCTTACTGTTTTAATATAAAATATTTTTTCCATACATATAAGGATGTAGGTAATGGTGGAGCTGGTAAGTTCAGAAGATGTTTTCATCTAGTTACTCAAGGATACAGGATATTGAAGGTCTTCCATTTTTGACAGCGGCTTCCAAAGTCACTTTAGAAATGTCTACACACTGCTTACACATGAAATAAAACATAACATGGAGAATTTCAAGTAAATTTTTATGAACCAGGTCTATGGGTAACAAACATTTATTGTACTTGAATTTCTTCCACTAGAATTCTATGTGGTAAGCTTACCTGTATGCAAAGGAAAACGGAATGTAGTCTCTGGTTGAATGACCACCTTTCAGCAGGAAGTAAATGCCATGGAAAACAAAGACAAATCTTCATGGCTTTCTCGTCATCTTTGTAAAATTAAAGATAAAATATATATTTAAAAAATAAAATTAGAAGTCTGACTTTGAGTCAAAATGTGGCCTTTGGTAATATCAGATTAATATTCCTGGAGGGAGGGAAAGAGAACTAGAAAACTAGAAAATTTAATAATCTGTATGGCATTCATAAAGCTTCTGTCAACATAAACCTGGAGATATTAGTGTCTAGCTTATTAGATATCAGAAACAAGGCTATAATACACAGTAATTATGCGTGTAAATACACAAATATGACCATGCATTCCTCTCATCATAGTTTATAAACCTGTCTGCAATGTAACTTTTCTGCCATTCTCATCCAGAGGTAGTTTATCTTCACAACTCTCACATCTGAGTTAGATTTGTGATCTTGTATTGGTCTACAGAATATGGCTAAAGTGATTAACTTTCAGTGCTTCTACTTTTATTCTCTTGGAATGCTGCCTTGGCAGTACTGTGTTGTGAAGAGTCCTGGTAAGAAATAAATGAAGAGAAACTTTTCCTGGTGTTCCAGTTAAGCCAAACACCAAGTCAGTGTATGAGTGAACATAGGCTAAATAGAAGAGTTGCTGCTGAATCTCATGTAATTACAAGCAATAATAAATCATTATAATCTCAAATTTCAGTGTGGATTATTACATATTAAAAATTTACTGAAGGATAGATTAATTATACTTTATTTTCTTAATTTTTAATTTTTTAATTTTAAAGATGTGGGACTCAATTCAGGGTTAGGTATACAAATGTTCATTATTCAGGTACCCTTGTTGATGAGGTTTGCCCCCCCCCCCCCCGGCAGTTTCCAACTACTGACAATTCCATCCCCCCTCCCCTGGCAGGTTCCCACTATCTCTTATGATATTATGATAATTGTTCAAGATCCGCTTATGAGTGAGAATATGAAGTACTCAGTCTTTTGCTTATGCAAGATCACTCAGTATTACAAACTCTAAGTCCATCCAAGTTGCTGCAAAATTCATAATTTTGTCCTTGTTTATGGTTGTGTAATATTCCATCATCTATATGTGCCATAATTTTTATTCAACCCTCTTTCTATGGACAGCACGGTTAGTTCCATGTTTTTGCTATTGTGAATAATGTTGGCAATAAACATGTGTGTGCAGCTATCTTTTTCATAGAGTGATTCGAATTTCTCTGGATATATTCCCAGTAGGGAGATTGTGGGATCATACGGAAGGTCGATTTTTAGATATTTTAGGAATCGCCAAACTATTTTCTACAGATGCTGTACTAGTTTACGCTCCCATCATCAGTGTAGAAGTGTTTCGTTTTCCCCACATCCTCAATAGTATCTGTTGTTTTTTGAGTTATTGATTACGGCCATCCTGACTGGAGTTATGTGGTAGCTCAGTGTGGTTTTGATTTGCAGTTATTTGATGATTAGTGAGGCTGAGCATTTTTTCATGTCTCTGTTGGCTGCTCATATTTCTTCTTTTGAGAAGTGTCTATTCATATAAAATTTTAAATACAGAAAAGTAAAGGCACATCTAAGAAATGTTTTGCCTTATTTGCTTAAGAATTGGTTAAATGTTTAAGACAGAATTTGTTTTAATCTCAATCTCTTCCTTCTCTTAACAAAGACCATATTTATTCTAAAATAAATATGCTATAATTCAATACATATATAAATAATTTTATTTTATTTGATTGTCTCCACAAATAATATTATTTTTCCAGGTTATTACTGCTAATACAGTAGTTATTGTTCACTCATTTTATACTACTATATAACATTTCACTAAAAGAACATTTATTTACCCATTTGTTCTCATGTGATATTTGTAACATTTCCCCTTTTTATTGCTTTTAAAACCAATGTCTTAATGCATATGTTTGTATATGTCTCCTTATTCATGTATACAATAATCTCTCTAGAGAACCTAAGGTCAGAATTATTTCAGATGCTACTGCAATATTCTCATCTCTGACTCCTAATTGGCACTGCCAATCTCACTATCACTTTTCTCTCCTTTACTTTCTAACACATTCCCACTCATTTTGAGTACTCATTTCAAATATCAAATACCATTTTTATAAAAATGGAAAGGCACTTTTTAATGCAAGATGAACACAGATATTACATAGAACAAAGGTACTTCCTATATGAAGCCTAAAGCTGTAATAAAAAAATGCAGTGTACTAAAAATTGTGAATGCAGAAGTATGTCTTAGGAGTTGAAAAAATATTTTAATAGAGGTTATATATAGGATGACACCTGAAGAATGAATAGATGTCACCCAGATGAAAGAAATTATGATAGGCAATGTTTAAAACCAACAAAACAAAATAAAAATATCCAGTGTTCAAACAGATGAGAATAGTTCCATGTGACTCAAGTTTATCATAGTGGCAAATTAAAAAAAGGTGAAGACATAGACCTCAACATTTTAGGAAGTTGGGTGGCATATTAAGACATGTTGATTTTATCTTGAGAAAAGTGGAATAACGTTTAAATTTTAAAACAATTCTGACAGTCTAGAGAAGAAGTGAAGAGCGCTAAGTAAGACATAAGACATGAAAAGAACATTTTAAGATCAGTTTGGCAATTTGGAAAACATCGTAGTGGCTTAACTTATGGAAGTGGCAGTGGGCCTCAAGAAATGTAGGCAGATTCAGTAGATATTTAGGGGACTGAAATGGCAGACTTGGTGATTATGTGATATAAGGGCTAAGAAAGATCACTTGTAAATACATGAGGAGAAACAAAATCATAAACAGTAGAAATCTTATACACACAATAGTCAGTGGATGTAGCATTCAGGGCTATAGCTAGTGTAGTTGATACCCAAAGTACATTATTTTTTAACACTACAACTTACAAGAAAAATTATCTTCTATAATATTCTTGTTATCAGGAATAATAGCCAGAATTTTATATTTTATTCATTATTTTTATATAATTAACATTAAACAAATTTCAAAGACAAGATTCAATTTTAATAAATGCATCATATATGAACTAAAATTTGCCACCTGCCAGACCAAAAAATAATTACTTCTTGAGAGTCATACTCTGCTTCACAGATTTCAATTTTGGAAGCAAATAAAATTCCCAAGTGGTATTATAGAATGAAGGCAATAAAGTAACCCAAGGTGTGTTTAATTATAAACACTATCATATCATAGCTAATTTTGAATCTACTCTTTAAAGACAAAAATGAGGAATATAGTAGGCATTCTAAACACAAAATAAACTTAAGCAATTTCTCTTTCTTTCTCTGTTTCTCTTTCTCTTCCTCCTTTTTTCTTTCTCTCTTTCCTTCCTTCCTTCCTTCCTTCCTTCCTTCCTTCCTTCCTTCCTTCCTTCCTTCCTTCCTTCTTTTTCTCTCTTTCTACTGTATCTCCCTCTGTTGCTCAGTTTGAAGTGCTGCAGTGGCATAATCATGCCTCACCACAGACTTGGCCACCTGGGCTCAAGCAATCTTCTGCCTTAGCCTCCTGAGTAGGTAGGACTGCACACACATGCCACCATGCCTGACTAAATTTTAAAAATTTGTGTTGAAACGGGGTTTCTCTATGTTTCCCAGGCTGGTCTCAAGCTCTGGATCTCAAGCAGTCCTCCTGCCTCAGCCTCCCAAAGTGCTGGTATTACAGGTATGAGTCAACATTCCTTGCCAACAATTTCTGATTACAATAAACTTATGTTCAAAATAGTCATGAATCAATAAGTTACTTTTTTGGGAGATCAACTGTACAACTGAGTCAGATCCATGCTAATTCAATTTAGAATACAATGCACCCTATCAATGTTTATTAAAGGATACATGGTGACGTGTTCATCTAAAAAATATATATCTGTACATATGTATATATAAAATCAAAGCATATATCAACAGTTTATATATGGCTTATACATAACAGTATATTTAAACAGATATATATATATATATATATATATATATATATATATATATACACACACACTGTTACATACATATATGAATATACACATGTAACATGGCTTTTATCAATACAAATATAGATATATGTATTTTATATTTAGAGTTATATAATAACCAATTGTTTGAGAGCTAGTAAAAAGTCTGATAATATTTTATACAACTGTAGTGAAGGAGTTAGCAATGGCCTGTGTCTTTTTACATTCTACTTTCTAACAAGAGTCTATACTAAATCTGCTTACTGAATCACTAAGTGACAACTTTTTAAACCTACTCAAAATTATTTGACAAAGTAAGGTAAAAGAGACAGGAAAGCTTTACAATAAACAACAAAGTAATTTAGAGATCCTTAACTTCTCAGAAGAAGAAAAATAAAAGTATTTTTTTACTTAGTGTTTTACAATAAGAAGTTCTTGGTACATTATCACATCTAAATTTCTTTCAAAATGTGAAACTTGCAATTGAAATAGTGAGTTAATAGACTTTTATGCTTAGTATTACACTTACAAGTAAAAAGGATTTGAGATTGTGTCCTATTTAGTACAAAAAAGATTGGATGTTTTCTTCCCCATCTTTCTCTGATAATATTTGAAGATTGATTTGTATTAAGGAATGTATTAATAGTTGTTATTTCAAATATCAAAGTACTTAATTATACTTGTTATTGAGGGCGTGACATCATTTTGAAACTTTTAGGCAACTAGTAGTGTGTACATTTAGCACATTAAGAATAATTGTTACAGAGAAATAGTAAAATAAATTTCTGCAAATCAAAATGTCTATTTTTTTGTTTTGTTGCAAATATTGTGGCTTTCATACTGTCTCATCAGTTATAGGTAGCTAAATAAACTATGCAAGACAATGATTCAAACTCTGTCAGATGACAAGTCAGGTTAAGATTTTGACTCTTCATTCTCAGTAGTGTGACCTGAGAAAAGTATTAAACCTCTGTGTGTCACAGTTCACTGACCCAAGAAAAGAAGGATTAGTATATTCTAGTCTATAAATTGTATTGATTATCAAGTTTAATGAAATAATCCCCTTCAAGTATTTAGCTAGTACTTTATCTAGCTCATGCTAGATTCAGTTCTCTGACTTTAACTCTGTTTTTCCACCTGCCCTGGGGTTAGGTAACAGTTTCCCACAATTTCTGCCTGCTATTTAGCCACAATGTGTTTTCCTTTTCCTGCAAACATCTACAGAAAAACTTCCTACATTACAGTCTTTGGAATTCCATTCTTTTAATCATGTCATATCATTCCAGATACTTAACAGACAATGCTTTAATTTCTAAATGCTACATTTGAGACAAATGAATGTTTTCTAAAATAGAAATTAATAAATCAATTTTGATGGTATATATTTTATTAAAATTAATGATGTGTTTTCACAAAATGCTTTTAGAATATATATCATGACTCTACTGAATATTGATTTATATACTTAATATTCTCTTCTGTTAATAATGTATTTCCCTTAAGATATTTGCTTTTTTATACGTAATCACCAAAAATGAGAGTGAGCACATTGTGAGTTTATGATTATAAATTTAACATTTTTATTATAAAATATGTATGAAAAAGCAATAAAAATTGCATCTTATGAATTTGTGTCTGTAACAGGAAATATCAATATTCATATTGTGAAAAAAAATCTTAAATCAGTCACATAAAATGTAATTTCAAGAAGTTGCAATGTATACCTAAAAAGATGAGAGATATAAAAGATTGTCATTATCCAAATAAAAAAGAAAATGTCAATTTTTAACTGATATTACTTGTAAATAACTTTACATGTATTTGAAAATTGTTTAATGTTTTAGCATTTTATAACCATCTATTATTTATGAAAGTATTAATAATGTTTGCTTTCCTAGTTTGATGTCTAAAGATTTATAATTATTCCCAACTCAATTTGAGAACAATGAATTACAAAAATAAATAGTTAACAAGTCAGAACTAACGAATTATGATTTTAACAAAGTGATAATCTTTTAGTTTGCCAAATAAATGAATTGGTTATGGAGATATGGACAACTAGAATAAATAAGTCAATCTGTAGCGTCATTTAATTCTGAGTGAAACTCATCTTTTTGTCACCTTTTGACATTAAAAAATACTTTTTTTTGCAAATAACTGTGATTCATTTTCTGGTCTATTAGGAAAATGTCACATTTGTAAGACTGCACTTAAGACTATGTCAACATTTCCATTACAAATCCATATTTTTATATATTTATAATTCTATAATCAAAACTATTTTCAGAATTAAAGTTGAATTGCAAAATGTTTTTTAGAAGATATCAAAAATAAAATGTCAAAACCTTACTTTTACAAGTAGAACATATCTTATTTGGAGAAGAGTGTGTGTCGCTAAGTGATGATTATTGGTAGTTCTAATTTTATTCATATTTTTCTGTTTTTTTACTGAATCTTTCCTTTGAAGGAGAAAACAGTATATGTTATTAAAATACACATTTTATTTTCATTACAAAATATTGCATCCGTTTTATAAATGTAAATTTAAAATAAAGCAATAATGATAATGAAGATAATCTCCAAGTTTTATTAAAAAGTGATAACTGGGTGCAGTGGCTCAACCCTCTGATTCCAGCACTTTGGCAGGCCAAGGCAAGAGGATTGGCTGACCGCAGGGATTTGAGACCAGTCTGGGCAACTTGGTGAGACCTCGTGTCTACAATATATCAAAAAATTAACCTGGCGTAGTAGTTTATGCCTGCAGTTTCAGCTACGTGGAAGGCTGAGGTGGAAGGATCACCTGAGCCCAGGTCGACTCTGGGGTGACTGTGAGTCTGTCACTGCACTCCAGCCTGGGTCACAGAGTGAGATGCCAACTCAAAAAAAAAAAAAAAAAAAAAATTACAGGCAGAAAATTATTAAATCATTTATTACCTTCAAACATGTGAAAAACTGCACTTACATTTTCTTAATTGATAATTAAATACACATAAAATAAAACCTAACTAAATTGCTCTTTATCTTCATGTTTGTCTTTCAATTAATTATATTTTAGCCATTTAAAAAAAATAACAGTGATAAATTAGCAAGTACCAATATAGAAAAATGCTTTATTTATTAATGGTCAAATTCAAAGTAAGATTACTCCCAGAACAAAAGTAAAACAAAAAGGAAAATTATTAAAATAAAAAAGACACATTATGTACAGAGACAAAAAAAAAAGCTAAAAATAACAAAAGATTTCTCATTTGGACTAACATATTAGAGAAAGGAAAAGGCCCCTAAACACAGCCAGCTTTCTCTTCATAACATTTATTGTTTTCTTGGACTGCATTAGATGCAGGAGCGCTATAATGCATGTTTTAAATAACACAAAAAGAAAAAAAAATGAATAATGTTCATAAGTTTTCAAAATGTAAGAATTTGATATTCAGTTTTGCTGAAGAAGTCTGCTTCAATCTTGCAATCAGTCTCTCTAACAAAAGATTTGATCATTTTGAAGCCATTGAGTCAGGGAGAGAGTGTGGAAAAAAGGCAAAGCATATATTCAAACTCATGAAGGCCCAAACAGAATCCTCACGGTCTTCAGTCTTTCAATCTAAAGCCCATGCTTTTATTCTCAGCTTCTTCTGATTTCACAGGATAGAAAATGCATACAGAGCATATTTCTTCTTAATGTCATACAAGGGACTAGACATTTTCAGCCAAAAAAATTGTTTTTTTCCCCTCCAAGTCTCTGAAAAGAAAATATATTATCCTTTTATATAAGTTCTTAAGCAAAATCTTCCAAATCCCAAAAGAAGAATTAATTTGCCTTCTGTGTACTCAGAAAAGTCCTCCAGATGCTCTGAACCCAACACATTTGTGCAGCAGCTTCCTGTCAGAAGCACCGGCTCCCATACTTGGTTAGAAAAATAATGTAGCTAACATTTCAGGGACCTCAATATACAGCAGCTTTATCTCTCAAAAAGGATACAAATGTCTTGATAAAAACAATGAACTAGATTTTTTTTGTTTCTAATTTCTAACACACTTTTATTTTGGTTAGAAAGATTAATATTTTTATTTTTGCAGACAACAAGACATCATAGATAAAATACCAGCTTACTTATAATGAGTTACAGATTTGATAAAAAGAAAGTGAAGGCTAATATTAAGGCTAATGGGTACTGAATTATATTGAAATAAATATGATATGCAATATATACAAACTTTATATTGGAGCACTCAGAAAATTTTAAATAAAGCACAAAAAGACTTTATGAAACTCATCAGAAAGTTATATGCATATATAGAGTGTATTTGTTCAATGTAAACATTTAGTTAGTGAACTAACATAGAGTAACAGAATTGCTGAGCACCAACTTAAAAAAAGTGAAAGAGATACTAGATGCTATTGAGGAAAATATAAAACAGAGAGAGTCTAAGAGACTTGGAAGATGAATCAAATGTATAATAAGAATGCTAGAAGAAAAATATAACAGATAATGAGAAATAATTACTTTTGAACAAGAAATCATTTATCTGAACTAGGGAATAGCTTGATTTGTAAATTTTATAGGTCAATATCTTCCTATGGAAAGCTATTGAAAATACACATGTAGATATATTAGTACAAAACATGAATTTAACCATTGAAAACATTTGAAAAGTTAAAATATTCTATACCAAAAAATAGATTTAGAAATACAAATGTCATATTAAATTAGATTTGTCATTTTCAACAATGTAAACAAATTAATTGTAATACATCAAAAACTAAGAGATAAAAGAATTAGGACTCTGAAGGCAATACCCAAACATAATATAATTCCTCTGGGAAGGCAAACAGAAAATAAACTAAGACATATCAGAATACAGAGAGTATTTTACTTATATGTTTGAGAGAGAAAAATATATATTTCAAGATACTGTGACCAAAAGACAAAAGACTGAGACAAAGGTTTAAAAAATAGTGATAATGCATTGTATATTTTTTATTGCTTAATATAATTTAAAACGGGATTAGATATCTGTACTATGTTTCAAATTTCATCATTTAACAAGATTGATCTAAACCAATTCACCAAAACAAAAGGGTAGACAAAGGAAGGAGTTGTCACAAGGTAAATAGATTAAAGAAATAGAAAGTAAAAACATTAAAAATAACTTTTTAAGAAAATGGGAAATTAGGTTTATTTTTGAAATGTTTTTGTGACAGTTGATATGTATCATTTATGTTGTTATTAAGATTTCCAAAATAATTTTTACCAGAAATGTTAAAAAAAATATGTGGTAACACAAAGGATCAAATTGCCAAATCTGAATCCCAGAAAATATAGGTCATACTCTAAAATTAGAATGCCATGCAAGTTGGATTTAACATGCAAATATTATGCAAGCCAATTCATGTGAGACCATTATTTATAGGGGGTGCCATTTTAATATGGAACATACTCATTTTGTATCCCATTATTTATACAGCTTATCTGATTTTCCTCTATTATCCTTGCAACCATCATAAACTTTAAAATAACTTCATAAATTAAAGTTTTGTTTTGTTCTGTTTTTTTTTTTCTCCAGTAAGTGACTTTGAAAAACAAGGTACACCTTGCTCAAAATAATTCATAAGTAAGAAAAAATGCATTAGCTCTCTTCTAGTAAGCATCTTGAGTGTTTTTATAAGAGGTCTAGTTATTAACATGTTAAGAAGGGATCAGACTGGGTCATTGCTTACTACTGAGCAATCTCTCTTCAATCCCTTCTCTTCTAATTAGCAATAAATATTAGCTTGTTTTAATTATTTTACTTTAGTAAAGATTCACACTATATTCTTTACTAAAATATTCATGAGAAATTTATTTGTAAATAAATATAACTCTTGCCTTTCTTTATATATATATCTACATCTATCTATATATCTACATATGCATATATATAGATACACACACACACACATATATATATGTATATATATACATATATATATATTTTTTTAGTTGAAATCTCACTCCATCAACCAGGCTGGAGTGCAATAGTATGCTCAAGGTCACCCCAGCATTGATCCGTTGGGCTCAGGTGATCCTTCTGCCTCAACCTTCCAAGTAGCTGGAACTAAAGGTGTGCGCTACCCTGCCCACCTAATTTTTTTTATTCATTTATTGTACAGATGAGGTCTAACACAATTGCCCAGGTTGTTATCAAACCCATCAGCTCTGGCAATCCACTCACCTCAGCCTCCTAAAGTGCTGGCATTAAAGGTTTGAGCCACTGTACCTGGCTAATATAGTTTTAATTTCTTTGCCTGGTACTTATTATTAATAAAATAATACACTAAGTGAGAAAGAATACACTTTCACATAACTGACTTAATGTATTAATGCACACATGTCCTTTGTTTAAACATACTGAGACATATTTATAAAATAAAAAAGACTCACATCTAGTGGTCTATTTCATGCTCTCTTCAAATTCCATTAGCTGCAATGTAAATTTTCTAAATGTCTGATCTGAAATCTGAGTTGTCATATTTACTTGTAATAGCCATTCCATCAAACATTATAGAAATCATGTTATTAAATACTAGATAAATAATAATTTGAAAAAGGAACGTATTTCTACAAAATAATTTGCTGAAATATTTTTTTAGCATTTAAAAAAACCTATCATATTAGCATTGCATACCAGTTATTTAGCATAAAAATAAACTAAAAAATTAAGAAGGCAAAGCTTCAGGTTCCAAAAAGATGGTGATGTAGCCAGTTGGACTATACAAGTCCCCGTGTGACTGAGTGAGTGTATGAACGAATTTGCGTGTGTGTCTGTGAGTAAGCGGGCATGTGAGTGACTGAGCAGGGACTTTGGAGGAAGTGGCCAGGGCTCTCCCAGTGAAGTGACTGGTGCCACAGCCACTCTGCTTGGACCCTAGCACTTCCCAGAGCCAAGGAGCTCAGTGCCATTTTCTAAGATCAACAAATTTTTCCCTGGGAAAAAGCTTTTGGAGAAACTGCCATTCCCACCACAGTAGCACCAGACAGCAAGGGCCATGAAGGGATCACAGCCAGGAAGCTAAAAGCAGAGTCCCAAAGATGTGGCAGCGAGAGACCATCACAATCTCGGACTCACTGCCACTGCCTACAGTACCAAGTTAGGCTGTAAGGCTCCACCATTGGGACCTGAGGTCCAGAGACTGTGGTAACTGCTGGGGAGGGATCTATATTTTGACCCATTTGCAGCAGGAACAGCAGTCTATAGAGAAACTGAGCAGTCATTCTTAAGCCTGGGCTGAATAAAATGCTCCAGGGTGGACTCCACAAAACAGTAGACCTGCATCTCAAGACCAGGGAGTGATCTGTGCATTGCTTTGGGGCTGCTCTCCATGGAATCAGAGAGCACCATGCACAAGTCCTGGTGGATAATGGGAGATGCAGCATCCCAGACAATCCACCCCCACCCTGAGTCAGTTGCTGAGAGATAGATGCATTCAGTGTATTTGACTAAGAAGGACACTGGTGAGTGCCTAGCTGACTCCTCATCAACCACTAACAATGAGTAAAAGAAATCAAGAGGGCAGGGTAGAGACTTGAGTTTCCATTCCCTCACCAAAACCTGGATGCTATGGGTGCTGCAGCTATGCTGGGAGAGGAAGGAAGAGGGAGAGAGCCCAGGAGATGCTGAGTCAAGTTATCACACACACCCCACACCCACAGTCACATGCTAGCTATTAATTGCAGGCAACAGGTGGTAAAGATTCTAATATCTAATATTTCAACAGCAAAGAGGGAAACTGCAATAACAGACTTACAGTGGCAGAAGCCACTAAAAGCAGGAGCTCTCCTCATTCAAATAGATATACTAAAGCTGAGAAATCTCTACTAATGGGCTTTGTTTTATTTTCTCCTTTTTAATTGTCTATTTTCTCATTTGTTTAGTTTGTTGGTTGGTTGGATGGTTTTCTCTTTTCTTTCCTTCTTTTTCTCTCTTTATTCTTTCTCTGTGTTTTTTCTCTCATTCTTCTCCTTTCTGTTTTTCTCTTCTTCTTCCCTCTCTTTTCTCTCTTATATCTTTTCTTGAACTCAGGGGCTACCCAAGCATAACCATTGTAAGGTCGTATTGTATGGAGATGGAGAGTGAGTCCAAGCAGGCCTACTCACCAGATAGCAAGCACTGTAATCTCATAGAAGGTTCTGAATTCTTGCTGTCCCTCCACCATCATTTAGCAAGTGCTCAAAATTGCAAAGAGATAACACAACACTCCACTCCCTGCTCTATTTCATAATTGAAAAACTCAGAGCTCTCACTCAGGGAAAGAGAGAAAGTAGAGCAAATATCAAAAGTGATTGCTTCTTCATTTCCCACTGAGCAACAAAATTAAAGAGAAAGATTTAAAAAACTGGTACAAATGCAGAAAAACCAACAAAAATTACTGGTAACCTTCAGAGCCCCAACAAAGAGTCAGCACCTGAAAGAACAGCTACTGGAGCACAAACAATGGCTATTTCTGAGAATGATAGCACCCAGAAGGTCTTACAGAGATCAGAGAATCATTAGATAGAATGAATAAAAATCAAGAAATGCAAGGGCTAAAACTAAATGAAATTGTAATGAAACTGAACAAACTCAAAAAGCATACTTAGAAATAAGGAACTCCATCCAAGAGCTAAATAACACACTGACAAGTATAGGGAACAGAATTGACCAAGCAGAAGAAATAATCTCAGAGCTGGAAGACCAAAATATGGAATTAACCCAATCTATCAAAAATATTGGGGGGGGGGACTTAACAAGATGAAACCCTCCAAGAGTTGGGCAATTTTATCAAGAAGCCAAATCTATGTCTGATCAGAATACCTGAAGTAGAAAGAGAATCAGAAAATGCCTTGGAATAAGGATTCCATAGGTCATTTAAGAAAAGTTTCCACATTTGACCAGAGATGATTATATAAGCACAAGAGATTCACATAAATGATGCAAGACATCTTATGAGAAGACCAACCTCTAGACATACAGTAATTTACCTATACAAAATAGGTATAAAGGAAAAAAATCCTTCAGGTGGTTAGGTAAAAAATGTCAGATTACCTATAAAGTAAGACCAATCCTTATCACTGCAGACTTACCTGCAGAAACAATACAGGCATGAAAGAATTGAACTCCAATCTTTATTGTTTTCAAGATAAACAACTTCAACTGAGAATTTTCTATCCAGTCAAGCTAAGCTTCATTAGCAATAGAGTATTAAAATCTTTCCTATACATCCAACCCTTAAAAGAATATGCTGCTTCCAGACCAGCTCTACAGGAGATGCTAAAAAAGGTGTTATGTAAAAAAATAAAAACCATATGCTTCACAAGAAAACACACACATGCGCGCGCACACACACACACACACACACACACACACAAAAGCAACAGAACATACAGCACACCCACAAAAATGAAAACACACACATATATTAACAAGAAAGCTAAAAGAAAACAAAATATTCTTATAAGAGCCTCATAACAGGGAGAAAACGTTCTCATTTCAATCATCAGCCTGCATGTGAATGGACTAAATACACCACTGAAATAGAATTGCAAACAGGATTTTAAAAAATCCTCCAACAATAATCTGCCTCCAGGAAACACATCTCACTACAAAGTACACTCACAGACTCAAAGTTAGAGGACAGAAAACAAATTTTCCAGTGAAAGGATCATAAGAAAAGGAAGGAGTTAAAATCTTAATATGAGACAAAACAAACTTCAAGCTATCCTAAATTTAAAAAGATATGGAAGGAAACTATATAATGGTAAAAGGTTCAATCCATCAACAAGAAATATTCATCCTCAACATATATGCACCCAACACAGGAGCACTAGCATTTATAAAGTGATACTAAGTAAACTCAAAAAAAGATATTGACTCGAAACTATCATTCCTCTTCATTTTTCTAACCAGAGAAGTGAAAGACCTTTACAATAAAAACTACAAAACATTGCTCAAATAAATCAAAGAAGACACAAACAAATGTAAAAGTATTTCATATTCATGGATTGAAAAAATCAGCATTGCTAAGATATCTATCCTACCCAAGGCCATCTACAGATTCAATAAATTACCCATTAAATTACCACCACATTATTATCCTGGATATCACAATACAGAAATTCATATGGAAGCATAAATGACCACGATTAGCCAGCACAATCCTTAATAAAAAGAAACAAAGTGGATGGTTTCACACTTCCAGACTTTAAACTTTACTATAATAAGGCTACAATAATCAAAAGTCTGGTATTGATACAGGAACAGGCATACAGAAAATGAGACAGAATAGAGATTCCAGAAGCAAACCCTCAATTTTTGAACCAACCCATCTTTGAAAAAGCCTCCACCAACAACCACTGAGGAGAAGAGAATGTATTCAGTAAATGGTGCTTGGAAAACTGGTTGACCACATGCAGAAATGAAACTGGACCTCTACCTATCACCATACACAAAAATAAACTCTAAATGGAACAAAGACATAGATGTAAAGCCTCAACTATAAGAATCTTAGAAAACGCAGGAGACAAACTTACAGAATTTGGAGTTGGAAACTAATTCCTGATCAAATCCCCAAGCACCCATGCCATAAGAGATAAGACAGACATGTGGGACTTCATCAAACTGAAAAGTTTCTGCAACACAAAAGAAGCCATCAAGAGAGTGGGGGAGACAGCCCATAGAATAGGAAAAAATATTTGCCAACTCCATATAAGACAAAAGCCTATCATCCAGGATCCACATGGAACTGAAATGACAAAAGGGAAAAACAAAAACAAAAACAAAATCCCCATTAAAAAGTGAGAAATGATTTGAGTTTTTCCAGGTATATTCCCACTAGGGGGATTGTGGGGTCTGATGGAAGGTCGATTTTTAGATCTTTTAGGAATCGCCAAACTGTTTTCCACAGAGACTGTACTAGCTTACACTCCCACCAACAGTGTAGACGTGTTCTCTTTTTGCCACATCCTCTCCAGCATCTGCTGTTTTTTTGAGTTATTGATGATAGCCATTCTGAATGGAGTTTGGTGGTATCTCAGGGTAGTTTTAATTTGCATTTCTTTGATAACTAGTGTGGCCGAGCACTTTTCATGTACTAGTTGGCTGCTCATAAGTCTTCTTTTGAAAACTGTCTATTCATATCTTTTGCCTACTTTTTAATGGGGCTTCTTTTTTTTTTTTTTTTCAGCATGTTTGAGTTCCTTGTAGATCCTAGATGTTAGGCCTTTGTCAGGCATACAGTTAGCAAATATTTTTTTTTTTTTACCAGTCTGTGGGCTGCCTCCCCGCTCTCTTGATGGTTTCTTTGACTTTATAGAAGCTTGTCAGTTTGATGATGTCTCACTTGTCTATCATATGGCATGAGTGCTTGGAGTTTTGATCAGGAATTGGTTGCCAGTTCCAATTTCCATAAGGGTGTCTCCAGAATTTTCTAAGTTTCTTATAGTTTGAGGTTTCACATTTAGGTCTTTGATTGATTGATTGATTGATTGATTGATTGATTTTTGAGTTGGAGTCTCACTCTGTCACCCAGACTGGAGTGCAGTGGCCCCTCCCTGGCCACCGCAGCCTCGACCTGCTGGGCTCCGGCGATTCTTCCACCTCAGCCTTCCAAGTAGCTGGAACTACAGGTGTGCGCTACCACGCCCAGCTAATTTTTTTGATTTATTGTAGAGATGAGGTCTCGCCAAGTTGCCCAGGGGGGTCTCCAACCCGCGGGCTCAGGCAATCCACTCAACTCAGCCTCCCAAAGTGCTGGGATTATAGGCTGAGCCACCGAGCCTGGCTCTTTAATCTATTTAGTGTTGATTTTTGTGTATGGTGATAGGTAGAGATCTTGTTTAAATCTTCTGCATGTGGTCAACCAATTTTCCCAGCACCACTTACTGAATAGGTTCTTCCTTCCCCAGTAGTTGTTGGTGGTGGCTTTGGTGAAGATGAGTTGGTTGATAAATTGAGATTTTGCTTCTGGAATCTCTATCCTGTTCCTCTGGTCTCTATGCCTGTTCTCATACCAAAACCAGAAATTAAATCACTCTATACAAAAGATACCTGCACACGTATGTTGATTGCAGCATTGTTCACAGTAGCAAGAACATGGAAACCACCATGCTACCCATCGAAAGAGGACTGGATAAAAAAAATGTGGTACATAAAGAAGATGGAATATTATGCAGGCATAAAGAAGAACAAAATCATGAACTTCACAGCAACCTGGATCGACTTAGAGTCTGTAATACTGAGTGATCTTTCACAGAAACAAAGAACTTAGTATCACATGTTCTCACTCATAAGCAGACCTTGAACATTTTAGGTGAGCAAATCTGTTGAGCAAATTTTGGACTTTTCTTTTTAGGATACATTATAGCTGAATGGATTTTTAAGCAACACAGATTAAGGGGCTCATTTATGCAAATTCTTCCCAGTCTATCTTCATAGATCAGTCAAGCAGATATCTCATTACTATGCCCTTATTTAAAGGAGAAAAGCTACTGTATATGAGTGTTATATACCAAGAAGTAAATAAATATTCAAGTGATGTGCTAACAAACAAACAAAAGCATGGCAAAATGCAGGCATGTCAATAAACACACTCCCCGTTTTTTTTTATCAAGGCTCCAGTGCAAGAAATCCTCAACAAAGAGCAGAGTACCATATGTTCTCACTCATAAGCAGATCTTGAACAATTATAATACTATTAGAAAGGAACTGACAGTAGTAGGAAACTGTCAGGGAAGGGGAGTTAGGATTGGCAGTTGAGGGAAACTGCTAGGGGAGGGAGGGGCATACTTCATCAACAAGGGTACCTGCATAATCAATGTTTGTATATCTAATCCTGAATTATACTGCACATCTTTATTATAATAATAATAACAACAACAATAATGAAAATCTTCAGGGTCTGTATATTCTTCCTCTAGATGGAAGTGGCTGCTAATTTCTTTGGGACAAAAATGTGACTGTTTAAAAATGTTGATTGCCAGGTATTTTGCTTACTTGTAAGGCTGGGATTCAATGGGATTTTAATTTTCTCTTAAAATGTCATTTGAGCAGGCAAGATAGATGCTGTAGAGGTTCTACAATCTGAATTCACTCCATACTTTTGCATTCCTGTCCATTAAGCACTGGCCTCCTCATACATTGCTCTAACATAACCTTCTATGTCATTTAAAAGAAAAATTTCCAAATGTAGAGATTTCTTTAATATTTGTTTAAATATGCTAACTTGGTTAGGACATAGAGTTTGTTCATATTTAGAAAGCAAACACTTCCCTAATGCAATTGTATCCATCAAAGTAAAATTTTCTTTGACTCTATATTTTAAACATAAACATGGCCATTCCTTAGTGTCCTTGTAATTGAGAATGTATCCTTCCCCACATGTACAGATTCTTATCTTCTTAAGTTTTCCAATGGTGTGTATAATACTGACTCCTCCACATTATTGTGATTTAATTTTTAAGCAACATGAACCTCTCCTGTCTTTAGTCTCACCTTGGCCTCTTGATTGTTTATATTTAGAATTAACATGCAGCAAGTCTAAAATGCAGCCAAGTCTTTCATATATTAAAGAAAAATTGTACCTTCTAATCTATTTCTCTTGTAACTGTTTCCCTGACCAATCTCTTAAAGAACTAAATGTTCCCATATCCTCAGTGTCAGTGCCCTCATCTGACACCAGCTTCTTAACTTTGCCTTTGTCTCTACCACTACACTGAAAGAGCACTTATTAAGGTCATCAAACTTCTATTACTTGAAATTTAAAGACACGTTTTATTGCTAACATAAGGACTTTATATCATCATTCTAAAGACTTTGAAAACTGCATATTGAAGCACACTCCAACCTATAATTACGTGAACTTTTCTGACAACTAAGGCCATTCTCTTTGGGCTTCTTTTAGAGCACACAGCTTTAGTTTCAAATCTTGGAGTTTCTAGCAATTTAGACCTAATCCACTTCTGTAGATACTCGTGTCTTCAAAGGAGTCAGACCTTTGCCTTTGGTAGTCCTTCCCTCTAACTGCTGACAAGACCCTATGTACTTATGACCTTCTTTTTAACAGATCTCACCTCTAATTTGCAGAACTTTGTAGTCGATTCCTACATGGTATGTCCCCTGAAATATCTCAAAAGCATCTGAAGAAAGTATGTCCAAAGCTGAAACCTTTATATTTTCTGGAAGATTACTTATTTTTCTCCATTTCAGTGAATGCTAACAACCAGATCTAGTGGTAAAAATAAGAGTCATCTTTACATTTCTTCCCTACAATCTGCCTTTAGACCCTCTCCAAAGTTATCTATTACTAAGTAAATATGTTGTAGTTTACCTTCTAAATTACTCGCATGATAATTCTTTCTTTATTATTTTTACTGCCAAGACATTTACCCAAGATGCTTTGAAAGAGATGACATTGCCTGGTGCCCAAATTTTCCTTGGGCAAGTTGCTTAACATCTAACTTCACTCTTTCACCTGTAAGAAGGAAATTAATAAGAAAAGTGATTTGAAGATTAAATAGATTAGTATATTTGATTGCCTATAAAGTGTCAGAAAAACTGATACATTTAATATTTACATAATATAACTTCTAGGAATAAAAATAGGTGCCTAATAGCTTTGTCTTTTTGCTGAACACTCCAATATTATCAGTTCTCCACACTGAGTGAGAATACCTCTTTCACAGTACACAATTTTATCGTGCCTTCCCCTGACTAAAAATTCATTAATCCTCTTCTCATTTTCACAGAATGAAAGTTTTATGAAACTAAAAACATAGAATAACAACCCCTTAGGCTCTTGGTGATATGATTCCAGACTTAACTCGAAGTTCTTTTCCAACTCTATGCAGTTACTTTTGTTTCTTTCTGACTCAGGATCTTCCATTGTCTCACAGTCTATGGTGGGCTTTTTGTTATATGCAAACTCAGTCTTGTGTATTTTTTTCTTCAGAGAATTATCAAAGATTAAAATAGCATGCATATTTTCTAATTTTTCTTATGCTTATTTGTGTAATAAGTCTACTAAGATTTATGAGAAAAGACTATGTCTTTTTTAAGTCCACGTCTATACTTCTAAGCTCTTACATGATGATTGGTTTATAGAAAAATTTCAATTAATATGTTTTGAATTGATCTGTATATTAATAGATGAATTAATGAACTTTAAATATACCTTCATTTCACTTTTCTTTCAGAGGGAGATTATTATGGGCACAATTATACAGAATACTTCTTTATACAAGATGCTATGCTGATATTCTTTTCCTTGCCCCCTAGTTTAAATAATTAGCAAAATAAAGAGAATAGAAACACAACTCAAGGGGAATGTAATATATTGTTAATTGATCATGGCAAAATGCTAATATAGGAAACTGGATCTGTATAAAAATTGTGAAAATGAAACAAAATTACATAAAATATAAAGTTTATTTTCTACATAGTTTTGTACTTTCAGAAAAATAGAACAATTCATTTTTGTTAATATCTATGAAATGCAAATTATGTGTCAGACATTGGTGCTATAATTTGTAGCTAAAATAATGATATAAAATATTATAATTATTAAGATCAAAGTCTTTGATACCAGTTTTTCTGTGTGTGAGTTTTGGTTTCATTACTTACTAGTTGCCCTGGGTAAGTTACTTAATCTCTTTTTGCTTCTCTCTAGTTAATGAAGAAAAGATGATAATATCACCTGCCATCAAAGATAGCTGTAAAGCATTTAGCATTATAATTTGTGTGAAGGACGTTGCTTGATATATAAAGAGCTTTATGCATTATAAAACATTCTTGTGTAGTTTTAATACTTAGCTTACAATTGAATGGGGAAAAAAGATAAATAGACATTAACAACATATTTTAATAAATAATAGCACATGGAAGAACAATGTTTTAGTGGATCACAAAAATTGGGTACTTTACCTGAATTTGGAAGTTCAGAGGAAGTTTGCTTTATAATATCGCATCTAATAGGATCTGAAGGATAAGCCCAAATTAGCTTGTGATTAATGTGAACATTCTCCCAAATAGTGTAATAGATAGAATTAGCATATGCAGTAGTCTTCATTTGTTTGTGAGAGCCTGGATTCCATGTTACCAAACCATATGGAAAGAAAAACACGCAATAAAGATATCTCTCAGTCTGTTAAAATCAGTTATTTAGAACAGGGAATCAATTCCTTACTTTTCTCTTAACCATTTGCTTACTTATAAGTACAAGGTGTAACCCTAAGAAACAGGGAATTTGTTTATAAAAGATTATGTATTTATTTTTATGTGCTTAGACTTCAGTCACCTTCAATATACGCTCCATTTGATGCAATACACCTATGAAGATGCTTTTCTACTTCTCAAAACAACTTATGAACTCATCAATTTGGATGCCTTTTACTGCCTTTTATTTCACATCTTCGACCTGCTGGGCTCCGGCGATCCTTCCGCCTCAGTCTTCCAAGTAGCTGGAACTACAGGCACACACTACCACACCCACTAATTTTTTGATTTATTGTAGAGATGAGGTCTCACCAAGTTCCCCAGGAAGGTCTCGAACCCTCGGGCTCAGGCAATTCACTCACCTCGGCCTCCCAAAGTGCGGGTAAAAATATAAATTTAAATGTCTTTTGAGCAGTTATGATGAAATACCATAGGCGGTGTGACGAAAACAATAAATATTTATTTCTCACAGTTCTGAAGTCTGAGAAGTCCAAGATGAAGATACTAGCCAATTTCATTCTTGGTGTGGGCCCTCTTCTGGTGTGCAAATGAACAATTTCTCACTGAGTTCTTACATGGTGGGGGAGAGAGAGCTGTTGTTTCTCTTTCTTTCTTTTTTTTTTTTTTTTTTTGAGTTGGAGTCTCACTCTGTCGCCCAGACTGGAGTGCAGTGGCCTGGCCACCGCAGCCTCGACCTGCTGGGCTCCAGCGATCCTCCCGCCTCAGACTTCCAAGTAGCCGGAATTATAAGCATGCGCTACCACGCCCAGCTAATTTTTTATTTATTGTAGAGATGAGGTCTCGCTGCCCAGGCGGGTCTCGAACCCGCGGGCTCAGGCAATCCACTCACCTCAGTCTCCCAAAGGCGCGGGATTACAGGCTGAGACACCGAGCCTGGCTTCTCTTTCTTTTCTTATAAGGATATCAATACTATCCTGAGACCTCATGACCTCATCTAAACAGAGTTTCCTATTAATTGTCACACTTCCAAATATTGTTACATTGGAATTAGATCTTCAACATACACATTTTAGAATTTTCAGGTGACACCAATATTAAGTTTACAACAAAGATTATAATCTCCTTTTATTTTTCTCTTTTTCTCCTTCACACTTATGTTCTCCCACCCCTACTTTTTTTCTTTCCTTTGTCCTTTCTCCATTTCCCTTTATAATGCCTATGCCCTTTTGCTTCTTTTGCTTTTTTCCTGGCTCTTTAGAAACTATAGTTTGTAAACATTTCTAGGTCTTTTGGTTGAGATACATGTTTATTCCTCATTAAAACAAACTAGCAAACAACAAAATATGTTAGCTAAGAACACAGAAATGTCCCAGTATGTAAAAGCAATTTTAAGTATTTGGAAAGAAGACAAAGGCATAGAATCAACCAGCTCCATTTTAATACCCATTCTGCAGGGTGTTACCATATGCATTCTATAAGATAAGAGAATCCACACAGAAATGATAGTCTACTTTCACTCAATAGAAGGTATTGTTACATCAACATATTAAACATGAGCACATATGTACAGGTTATTTGAAAAATGTAAGTTCTTTTTGTGTGTGTGTGTGTGTGTTGGAGTCTCACTCTGTCACCCAGACTGGAGTGCATTGTCTGCTCTCGGCCAACCACAGCCTCGACCCGCTGGGCTCCGATGATCCTTCCTCCTCAGCCTTCCAAGTAGCTGGAATTACAGGCGCGCGCTACCACACCCAGCTAACTTTTGATTTATTGTAGAGATGAGGTCTCGCCAAGTTGCCCAGGCGGGTCTTGAACCTGTGGGCTCAGGCAATCCACTCACCTCAGCCTCCCAAAATGTGGGATTACAGGCTGAACCACCAAGCCCGGCTGGAAAATATAAGTTCTAACTGTCTGAACATTACATGAGTATACCTTCACCAAGATAATAGATCGGGGGGAATACTCTGTTGTGTTACATTTTCTTTTCTTTAGTTAATTTTTTTTCCTTTGTTAGTGCATATTTTTTAAATTGTTTATTTCACTTTGTTTTAAGCCCTTGAGCTTACTGGGGGGGGGGGATACCTGAACTCAATTTTATAAGGGATATGGTTGTCTAAATAAAAATCCAAGCTTATGCTTTAAGCCACATTCTTATCTGCGATTAAACATCTCATTGCCTTCACCTACATAAAAATCAGTAAATTAAAGTGAGAAATATCAGTGTGACAGGGTGCCAAAGTGGTTAATCTATTTGTTATGTGTATATATAAGTTGAGTATACAAGAGATATTGCATGCTCATTATTCTTTGATTGTTTCTATTAGGACATAAATATGAATATATCATTTGCATCGGGATTTGAAGTAAATCATCAAGATGTGTCAATTTTTGTTTCCTTTGCAGTACTGGCTTTGGAGTGAGTCCAATAGACCTTAGTCATGAGTGTTCTTTGAGAGGCGCTTTATTACTAGTGAGTGGAACTATGAGCTGACAAACTTGCCATTACATTTTGCTAGTATTGAAACTGTTACAAAGAGATTATGAGACTTTTCCAGGGATAGAGTGCTAGCATTGACTAGTTGGCTGAAAATTATGTTTCAGATGCCTGATTTTTAACCCAATTGGCTATGTAACATCTCTTGAGTACATTGGTGGTAAAAGATTTAGGTTGTTTCAATTTACTTTTTTAATTAAAACATGGAACTGGAGAAGAAACAAATGAAAGAGATGAGAACAGAGCTTAAAATATCTGTTAGCTTGCCTTCAATATTCTTTGCTACAATTTTGCAGTGAGGCTCCACCAACATATCTCTGAGCAACTGCCACTTTTTCTTTTTCATTATGCAACATGCCACATTTACAGGCTCAGAATAGTACTTCACATTCCATTTCCTCAACATAGCATCATTAGAAGGAACACATAATTCCAAGCACTGACACCTAGGAAATGCAATGCACTGTGTTTTTTCATTATACTTCCTCATTTACAGTTAAAAACTGTAGATTAAGGAAATTGTCAACAACTCCTACTGAAAATACATTGTGCTCAGAACCTATTAAATATGAGCATTAATTTAAAAGTAAAATCATAGAAATTACTTTAAGGAAATAGTGTTGGTGCACAAGGAAAAGAAAACAATCTCAGTGTGGTCTAAATGATATATGCATAAAAACAGATACTCCTCTCAAAAATAAGGGGAAATAATCCTATATTTAAAGGTAATAGAAAAACAAAATTTGAGATAATTGTTTTAATTTTCATTTTGCATTCATTCATTGAACACAAATAGGCTTTATGTTAACCTTTAAAATGAATAAGACACAGCCACAAATAGCTAACATTCCATAATATGAAGCAGAAACCATGTATGTAGTTATATAGAAATTAGATATTGGTATGTGGTGTCTGATAGAAAAAGTTCAGAAAATTAATATTTGTTATTTATCAAGGTGAGTATATGATTTATGAAGCTTGAATGCACTATATTCCTCTAGATATTTTTAGTTATAATGAAAACTGCTAGGGGAGGGAGGGGCATACCTCATCAACAAGGGTACTTGCATGATCAATGTTTGTATACCTAACCCTGAATTTTACCCTACATCTTTATAATAAATAAATAAATTAATTAATTAATAAAGAAAATAAATACATATTCACAAAAAATGAAGTAATTAATTCTGAATGAGGAATTCAATGAATATAATGGCAAAAAGAGAGTTCATTGCCTTAGCCAACTTACTAAATGTATCTGGTTAAACCTCTATACAGACTTAGATATGATCTGGCTCTATAAGCAACCTAATGACAAATAAAATTTACATGTCAATGTTCTAAGGCTTCATTCACTGTCCTTCTTGGTTGGTCTAGAAATAATCCAATGCAGATTTGCAATAAAAAGAAGATTAGCTCACAGTTACCTGCATTGTTGATACAAGTAATACTAGCATGTTCTTATATAGAGCAATATATGCATATTTTGAATGTAAGGAAAACTTAAATCAGTATCACTCATTGGTAACAGATTCTGGAGTCACACACTAGTGTATGAATCTCAGCCTTGCTTCTTAATCTTGGACAAGATACACTATAACTTGTTACGTATCTCCATGAGTTTTTTCATATTTTATAAATAGGATAATAACATTATGTTCCTCATATGTTTTGTATAGAGATTAACCAACTTAATACATACATAAATTACATAACTCACTTGATGCATGAATTAAGATAGTGTCAGATTCCTGTTAGAATTTTAATATAAAATATGGTGATGATGAAACTGACAATGACAATAAAGCTAGAATATTAGGAGACAGTCAAATGTAAGCTTATGGTAAAAGATTAATAAATGAAACCGCGGACTCTGAATTTTGTATTCCTTGCATTTATACTTAAATCAGTTGATGTCCAATCAGGAGAGGAAAGCTCCCAGTAATTTGAATCAGGAAACTGAACATACATAATTACTAATTACAACAGAAGGGTAGAGTAAGGAGGGATTGGCCAGTAAGATGCAACAAGATCTTGAAATACACACAAACACACACACACACACACACACACAAACCACTCACTAACCCTAGGGTTAAGACACAATGCCCAAGGAAGACCCCCTCCTTCCTTGGGCACAGGTTGACATCCAGTGCTTGTTGGAGAAAGCAAAGTCATGGCTCACTGAATGGCAGACACGTACTTGTGGTCTTCTACTTGTAGTGGGAATGGCTAGAAATCTACCCTCTGGAATGCCAGAGATAGCTATTTCCTGTTGGGTGATGCTGGTTGTCACACACTGCAGGAGCAGAGCACAGGGAAACCAGGTGTGATGCAGGGGTCAGAGAGACTGCTATCAAACTGCCTCGTGGTGGGGGAAGGTACTCTGGAAGCAGTGGGCAGCTGAGTGCTCACAGCTGTGGCACCACAGGCGCTGGGCATTGGATAAACTGCAAGCACTGAAGAAACTAAAGAGACTCTGCTACCAAATTACCTGCGGTGGGTGGAGGCAGGGTGCTGGGAGAAGCTGCTGGCAACTTAGTTCTACTGGCTCTTCCACATGAACAAACACTGAAGAGGTTGCAAATGCCCGTGGAAGCCTGTTGCTATGCTTGAGCAGAACTGAACTGAGAAGAAAAATTTCTTTTTCCTGTTTTGCCTCTCCAGCCCTTCCTCTGACAAAGCTTCATGCCAGCTGGCACAATAAAAAACATCTTTAAAGGGTCAAATACCGTTTTCACAGAGTAAGGTGAATTTGGAGCTCAAAGGTGATAAATCAACAACAGATGCAATAATGTGTGAAGATAAAAGCATATTTTCATTCCTTGTTCCAATGTATTGAGTACATTATATTCTAGTGTGGATCCTAGAAATGCTCATGAATTGCAAAATTCACATATATTATTTGCATTTATAATATTTAATACGACGTTTCCAACTGGTGATTAATCTTTAAGAAATATTGTACCTTAAGTTGAGTATCTGCAATATATTAGATCTGCATTTACAGATTTTAAAAAGTGTGTGTAGGTGCTGGGCTATTCTAACACAAAGCAAATTCCATCTTATATCAATTATTATTATAGGTTACTCGTCAGCAGCATGTTCTCCTTGTTGACACATTTTAAAATTTAGTCTTCCATATGTCAAGCTCTCTTCTTATTACACTAGACTCTTCTGCTTTGTATTTTCTCCACTTTTCAGTCTTTACATGCAATAGTTACTCAGAGCCTTTTACCTACCTATGCTTACTTACTATGCTACCTCATACAATTCCATGCCTTCTAACACCATTACAGACTACCAAGAATATGGTGCCACTGACAAGTGTGTGTTTGTGTGTGTGTATCTGATATTATATATATCTGTGGCATAAAATATTTCTGTCTGTTGCAACAGAGTTGTAGAATGAAAAGGGAAAAAAATATTCATGCATCTTTGACAACAGGAGACAATAAAGAATCCTCATCAATCTCTGAACCTGGGCATTTGAGGCCAGGACTCTCAGTTTTTCATCAGAAGATATAGAGGAAAAGTATCCAAAAAGCCCCAACAAGTTTCAGAACAAAGTAACTGTCATCACATTTTACAGACCCTAAGAGAGAAACACTTGGCTGAGTGGCAACTATATAAACAAATATGAGAAAAATGACAAACTCAAAATCCTCCCAGTCTTCAAATTGTTTAAAAGTGCATCACGAATAAATTCTTTTTCAGTTTACAGAAGCTTATCCCAAAATCCTTTAGGGATCACAAATTCTGGGCACATGTACTGAGAATCTCAGTTAAACAAAAGGTTCAAATATGAAGGAAGAGAGGTTCAGAAGAGAGAGAATTCAGATTGCAGTTTAGCAGCAAAATACATTCTTCATAAACAAGAGCATCACCTTGAAGGAAAGATTTGTAAAGCTCTAAAAACACACAAAGGTAAGAAGTGATTTTTTATTCACTTATCTGTGAATGGCAGACATGACTACATAGGAGACCTTTTTTTTTTTTTAAATACCTCATTGTAAAAACACAGTGAAGACTTTGGACATTAGATTGGGAAACTAATCTGCTCTACCTTGTCACTGTCCATGGAAACTTCCTCCTTATTATCCAGGAAAACTCAACTCACATAATAAGCATGAAGACCAGGAAGAACTATTTCCCACTTACCCAGATATATTTTGCAACAAAAAATGAAAATGAACTAAGCAATAGTTTAAAATTTCACACACACACACACACACACACACACACACACACACACACACACACACGGAAAATGTGTTATCAATGAAAATAATTCAAAACACGCTGATAAATTAAGAAAATTAAAATGTTTCACATAAAAAGAGTAAGTCTGTATACAGATTGAGACTATAAGTCTGTATACAGATAGTGAGAAAATTAGAAAGGAATTGGAAGAACTTATTAGTTAACTGAAGAAAAATCACATCAGAAAAAAGGACTCACCTCAAGGGTATATGGGTGATTAGATATATTAGAGATCACAATAGGGGAAAGGAAATAAGTGTTTGGAGCAAAAGTAATGCCGTAGAAGAAAAGAATGAGTCAAAATATTTTTATAGAAAATTATAGGCAAGGATATATATATTTCTAAAGAATGGGATTTTCAATGAAGACCAAATAACTAGAAAGAAACATTATTTAGAATTATTAATTCAGAAAACGTTGCATTAGTTAGGATAACATCGGACAACAGACTTATTCTAGCTCTAAGTAACTCAGCTTTCTCCTTGTAGAGTTTCCATGTTACTGCCAGTCAAATACCTTCAAAATCAATGTGACTGTATCATATCTTTACTTAAGAGTCTTCTTCACTTAAAACTACACATATAATAAAGACTAACACAGTAGCATATCATGTGAATTTCTCAACAATTGGACCCATCCTAGGCCAAAGAAAAAAACTAATTTTCCATTTATCATTTAACTTATATAATGGCTGTATTCCAAATATAGCAAACTTATGATTTCAATAACATGTTTTGCTTTTAAAATATTTTCTTGTCCTTTACCTTCTTCTTCTTCCTCCGTCTACTTACTTCACTTTTACTGTTTAGTTATATCCTATTATTTTCATGCACAAGTTTAGTCTTCACATATGTATGCTCCTTTGCATATGACTAAGTGTCTACTAGAAATCATTGAATGAAAGACAGTCATGTGTTTAAATATTTCTATGTATTTCCAAACCACAAGTTCATAGAGAGGATGAGGCAGTGTTTATCTTTCTTTAAAGCACATTGTAGAGGGGTTGGCACATAGTTAAAGTGAAGTAAAGATTTGTTGGATAAAAAGTTAATGAATGAAAGATAAAAAATGGCATAAAATTTAGATGACCTAAATTTTTGTTAAAATGATCAAAGATAATTTTTACTGAAGTGTTAGGTGATTGAATCATAGAGGTGGACTAGGATGGAGAATATTTCAGGTAAAAAATTTATATAAATATATAAACATACTTATATATATAAATAAGTATATATATAAGATTCCAAAAGAGAGAAAATATAATGTGATCTCAGAGAATAATGAGCTTTCTTGTCTCATGTGAGATATGAGTGCAAAGAACAAGTTAGAAATTTAAAAAGAATTTTTGAAGTAGTCTGAAACTAAAACTTACAAAGAGTCCCAAAACATTTAGAAAACAAAAATTTTAGCATAAGACACAGTTTAGGATACATTTATTTTCCAGGAAATATATGTTAAAGAAAAAATGTAAAATTGCTTTTGGGGAAATATTAACATAAATGTTATAATTATCTACTAATATTTTACTAAATAGTTTGAATAAAGCAGTGGTATACCGTAAGTGTAATTTTTAGAATAAGTATGTTATCATAAATCTAAGTTAAACTGTCTATTATTTATTTTCTTATTCTGAAATTTTGTTTTCAAAAATGAAAATTTCAAGGATAGACTTTTACTCTACAGCATAATACAGCTAATTCGGTAATGGCTGTTACGTCAACTGATATTTTATAATGGTAAATAAATCTGACCAGTTGTCACTTCAATGCCATTTTTTTGCTTTTAGCTCTATTTTTCTCTTTTAAAAGAGTCAAATGATTTTAAAAATCACTGCAGTTTCATTTTATTCCATCTTCAAATCACAATAGAAAATATGGAATATTTTTATATTTTTGTGAGACATGGATCACTCATTTTTTATGCTAAATTAAAAAAAATCTTTACTTAAAATTTTATCAATTGTGCACATATTTCTCTTTGACTATACAGCAGCAAAATTTGCAGAACTTGTTAATGGAAAATGAAATATTCCTACTTATTTTTACGTAACCAAGAAAAAAAGTTTGGTGAATGTTCCTCTCATTCATTAAACCATTATCTTGCTGAAAGCAAGAACTATGTCTTATTTATCTTCCCATTTCCAATATTTGTTTCATTGTCTTGCACTTTGAATGCATACATATAATAGCAAAGAAATAATACTGATTAACACTTAATGAGTATTTATTTTGTTTTACCTTGTCTATACTGCTGGATTTGCCATGTGTAATTTTTCCAACAGCTGGCGAAAATGAGTACTAGTGTTGTTCTCTTTTTACAGATGAAAAATTGAGGTTAACTCTTCTAAAGTTATACCACTGATGATTACCAAACCCAGAATGACTCTTGAATCAGATTCTATAACTATCAGAAAAAACTATTTTTCTAAAAGTAAAAAACAGAAGGATAATTAAAAGCATAATTACATTTGTTTAAAAATATGGGATTTCTATATATTTTATGTTATACATTATATAAATAGCTTATATAACATGTAATTAGCATACATGTTATATATAATATAAATGGCATATTTATGTATCTGCTATATGCATTATATGGTAGAGAGTCTATTTCTCTGATAACAAAACCAGTATATGTTAAACAAGTCACATTTTAAATCGATTCAACATTTATTGAGCAGTAATTACGTATGAGTCTACATTTATTATAATCCATGCACATACAGTACCTATTAAGAGACTCTTCTTTCTGGGTTTCTTGTGTTTTTGCACACCTTGTGAGCAAAGCACAACTGTTTTTCCTTCCAAAATTTTGTTCAAATATATTTTTATAGTGGATAAGCCTGAAGATAGAGATGTTGTTATCCTCTGGATTGAAGGACAATTACACTAATTCTTTATTAGAAGAAGTTGCAATTTCCTAAACACAGGTTTTTTTCTTCTATAATAAAATATACCCTCCACATTGTCATCTGGCTTAATTTGTGTCTCCCTGTGGAAATTGGGGCTGAGGGAAATGACACAAATAAAGCTGATATTCTGGATACTGCTATTTCTTTGAACAATAAATTTTTTGCCTTCAATTCAGGAATGTCAGGTCACCTACTAGCATACATAAAACCATTCTAATTAGCTTGCAAATATTATAACATCTTTAGCTCTATCACAGTTTATAGCATATACAATGTGTATTTTTTACTTCATGTTGTAAAGTGGCTTATTCATTAGGAAAGACATTTGTTGATGTAGCTAATATTTTTGATAGTTTGTCCTCATTTTTAATTTTGACTCAGGAAGGGACACATGCATGCTTGTTTTTTTTTTGAGTTGAAGTCTCACTCTGTCATCCAGACTGGAGTGCAATGGCACACTGATGGCCACCCCAGCATCAACCTGCTGGGCTTCAGAGATTCTTCCACCTTAGCCTACCACACCTGGCTAATTTTTTTCCTTTATTGTGGAGACGAGGTCTTGCCAAGTTGCCCAGGCTGGTCTCAAACCCTCAGTCTCAGTCAATCCACCTTCCTTGGCCGCCCAAAGTGAATTACAGGCTAAGCCACCAGCCCAGCCTGCATGTATTTACATGGACATATTGTGCAGTGGTGGGACTGAGTCTATATTCCATAGGTAATTTCCAAACTTCAACCCTCCACTCTATCTTCCCTCTTATTAGTGCCTCCAGTAGCCATTATTTCCATTTTAAAGACATAAGATTTCAATGTTTGGAATAGTCTATGAAAATTCATCAGAGATTTATACATATATTTTAAAGAGCTCAAATGCTTAAATATTTAATGCTATTTCTGAACATCTTTAATGTTTATTTGAACAGTACATAATATTTTTAAAACATTGGACCAGTTGTTCTCATCAGGGACCGATTTGTCCCCCAGAAGATACTTGGCAATATATAAAGACAATTTTGATTGTCCTAATTAGTGGTGAGGGGTTTGTGCTATTGGCATTTACTGGTATTTAGTGTATAGGACCAGGGATTATATAATGTAAAGAACAGACTCCCACAACACAGAATTTTCTGGCCCCAAATGTCAATATTGTTAGTGCTGAGAAATCTGAGACAGATATGCAAATTAAATTTTGGAGGGCAGGGCCCTTGCAGTACACTAGCAATTTGTTCCTCAGAATCAAACAGTCAATCAAAGTTTTTATCTGGATGTTTTGAGAAAGTTGTGTCAGGATTTGCAGAAGAAACCTCTGGAGTTGTAGTAAACAGGTGACTGGTTCCTCCACCATGACAACACACTCGCCCACATTGCACTGTGTTCAGCAGTTTTTGACCCCAAATGACATGACCCCTATGCCCCACCTCTCTATTCACCTGATCTGGCCTGGAGCTGTTTTTTTTGTTTTTTTTGTTTTACTTTTTTGTGTTTGTTTCCCTGAATGAAAAAAGTCCTCAGAGGGAAACATTTTGCAGATTGGAAAGAGTGGAAGAGGTAAAACAAAAAACAGCAGAAGCGCTAAAAGTCATCAAAACTGATGAATTAAAAAATTATTTTGAACAGTGGAAAAAGCATTATAATAGGTGTATTGCATCAAATATAGCGTACTTAGAAAGTGACTGATGTTTAAACATGTAAGAATAAATACATAATTTTTTATAAATAAATTCCAGGTTTTTTGGGTCCCCTCTTGTACACATATATAAGTGTTTTTAACATATAAATAAGTCAGCTGCAAATGTGTATATATAGACACATACATATTCACATCTGAGATTGAGATATCATTTTATTATCTCCATTTTAAAGGTTAATTTACATATAAAATATTGCAAAAATATAAATTTCTTTTTATGTTTGCTTCCTTTAATTATATGCTTATATCACAGTCATCCAATAAAACTATTACATAATACAAATAAAATAAATACTCAGTGTTTATGCTTAAATATGTTAGAGAAAAATAGTCATACCTTATTTTATATTATTGATAATGATATGAAGCCAATAACGCTCATGCAAAGTAAAAAATGTTTAATTATGTATGAACTTGACTGGATTAGTATGAACATTAGAAAAAAATATATATATCCTGAATTTGTTTCCCTAAACCTAGGGTGTTGCTATAGAAACAGAAATTCAAGCCGGGCTCGGTGGCTTAGCCTGTAATCCCGCCCCTTTGGGAGGCTGAGGTGAGTGGATTGCCTGAGCCCGCGGGTTCGAGACCCGCCTGGGCAGCGAGACCTCATCTCTACAATAAATCAAAAAATCAGCCGGGTGTGGTAGTGCATGCCTGTAATTCCGGCTACTTGGAAGGAGGAGGCGGAAGGATCGCCGGAACCCAGCAGGCGAGGTTGTGGTGGCCGGGAGCGGCCACTGCACTCCAGTCTGGGCAACAGAGTGAGACTCCAACTCAAAAAAAAAAAAAAAAAGAAACAGAAATTCTATATCTATATATTTGGTACTATAACAATCTAACAAGGAAATTTTGGTATACTATAATTTTCATACATTACTTTGTAGAATCATTAGGGTATGTTGAAATATTGCTTTTATGTTATCACAACCCTTAAACATCTAAAACTTTAAAATTTATAGTTTTAAAATTATAGATATGAGCATTGTGTGTGTATTCATATATTTATGATATATGAATCTATATCTCATATATGTATTATGTAGATCATAAGTATACACTAGAAGTGTCTTCACAACATTGAATGTTCTTAGAATCCTTTTACACAGTAATGAGTAATTTTATTTTTCATTAGAAAAGCAAAATTTTTTTTCAAAGACACAAAGCATTTCGGTATATAAGCTGCTTAGAACCACTACTTGGTTGTGTAACAACTAAATTTGATTGACTTATATGATAATATACATATTTGTATATTTGGTTTAGTTTTGTAAAAAGAATTGGTTGTCATATGATCCCAAAGAAAAATAATGAAATAACTACTATAATTACAACTCATAGAAAGTATTCACATTTAACCAATTTAGACAAACATTTAATCAATACTCAAAATTTTAACCTTTCTATTGCTTATAATATGTCCTTGAATAAATTTCAAAAATTCAAGAACTTTAAAAAATTGCATCTTATTTAGTACAAAATGACTAGATTTAAATCCTTTTCTTTTTAACAGTCTGAATTTTTTTTATATAGATATATGTTTACTTACATATTTATTACTTGTTATTTTAGTATACTGCACAAGGATTTTTACTCTGTGTGTTTGTGTTTTGTGTTAATGTATGGGTGTGTGTGTGTGTGTGTGTGTGTGTGTGTAAATTCAGTCATAAAAGTGTATATTTCAAATATATTCTGAAAGAAATATAATAAAAATACCTCAAGAAGTGTCAATTAAAATAGTATCGAAGTATGGTATTTAAGTATTCAGAAGAGACAAAATGTCCTACCTAGCTGTTATATTTAAAGAATCAGATTTCTACACCACAAATATGAATAAGCACAAACTGAGAATTTTAAAATTATAGAATGTCCTAAAAGACAACTATATTTGATTATTTACCTATTCAATGATTGCTTCTAGAAACAAGGCCCAGAAAGTCATAGTAATTAGATAAACTTCACACATGCGGCTAGTGAAAGAGACAGAACTAGAATTAAGCTGTTTCAGTATCACTGTTTTAATATCCCTTAAGGCAACTCTGCCCTATACCACATTGCTAATACCTCCTCCAAGTACACTTGATAAATTCCCTTCCATGTTTCTATAATTATTGAAAGCATCAGGCAATGGCAAGTTGCTTGATGTCTGTTTTTCTCTTTTTATTATTTGATGTTTGATCATCTTCAGAATACTCTGCAAGTTTAGAATTATTGGTTCTCTTCCTTGGAGATTTTTCAGGATCGACCTTCTCTAGTGAAGGTTGTTTACATTTGTTATGTTCTGTGAGGCCTGTAGAGCTGTTTCAAAATATCCCAGTTCAAACTTTCCAGAATCATTCAAGAATTAAATGCAGTGTTAGATTGTGACTCAGTGAAATCTGAGTTTTCCACTAAAGAGTAAACACATAAAAATCAATCAATTGGCCAAATATAAAAGTCTACTTGTTACATGGCCATTATTTTCTATTATATCTTACTGAATGTTGCAGTTTTCTTGTATTTATTAATATGATCAAAATAATTCTTCATCTGTTCAAGTGGTCACCCATGCTCAGCACATAGAAAAACATATTCATTGCTTTCAATATTCTGCCTTTTCAATGTATTAGGCTACTTTTCTGTTAAATGCTGTAATGATGCATTTTAATTAATCTGAATTTGTGAGAAGTGGCACATTAACTTCATCTAAAACTTTATTTTTTCAAGATACTGCAAATAAATCCTAAATCATTCTTGACAAGCTATATGGATTCCAACTTTATTTTTCCTTTGTTATGCACAAATCAGGGAAAATCTTGCCTGTTCTGAAAGTATTTCAGAGATTCTATGTAAACAGTCCTCAGAGAACCTGTCTGGGCTCATGCTACCAAAAGTGTTCACAGTGGGTGATGTTGACTTTTGAACAAACTGTCTCACTGGTGCTCATGAGGAAATTAATAAGTGTATTTTATGAGATATATAGATTTTTTCCCTGAAAAAGGGATGTTGAATTATGTGCATTCGATTTTATCAAAAATTTTAAAAATATACATTTTAATTTTTATGTTTCTATTTATGCACAATATAAATTTAAAACAAGAACCTTAAAAATTAGATATTACAATTTCATAACACCTTTTCCAGACTATTTCAGGCATCTTTTTTCTTAGACATGTCTGTAATTTTTAAAAGTACTATATATTAGATCTTTAATCATCTATATAGCTTCCTAAATGTTCAATTTATTTTGACATTTTTATACTACATTTTTTCTTTTGATTACTTCAATTCTGCTAAGAAAAAGATTTAAGTTAACAACAGAAAAAAAGAAGAGTCTAGAAGACGGCACACTTTTAGCCACAGGAATACAGTACATTAGTTTAGCCCATTTATTTTTTACATCTATTCAAGTAATTATAAACAGCTATTTCATTGAATGTGTCTGCTGTCATGGAGCAAGTAAAACAGTACAGTTGAAAATCTAATAGGTTGGTAATCAAAGAAGCAGACATGTCAATAACACGGTCAAATGTAATACAAACTTTAAAAACTTATGTTGGACTTAGGCTTTAAAGAGATATTTTTTCTAAATATCCATTTAAAATTTTGTTTAAATATAATTTTAATAGCTTCCATTTTGTATGAGTTTCTGTACTTATTTTTTCCACATTATAAAGCAATTCATATATTTTCATATGAAAGCATCAGACTCTGTAAACAAACAGAAAAAAAAAGTGGTAGGACTAAGTATGAAGCTGAAAGTCACAAAAACACGGGCAATACTATGGTGAGAATTTTCCTGTGCTGTGAATTAATCAAATTAACCATTTAAAAAAACCAAAAACCTTAAAGAAAGTGTCAGAACAAAAACCACCTTCTGAATGGGATCCACTACCAGAGGAAGTGCATGTAGCCTATTTATGTAGTAAATACCCACTTGTATCTAACAACTATATAATAAATAAATAAATAAAAGAAAAAATAAGAAAAGAAAAAAATGTAAAATCATCTTTCTGGAGGAGTAAATGTAGTATTTTGACATTTGGGAAATGTCTGTACCTAATCAGGGTGGCTTAAATATGTTTACTGAAGAAAAATAAATCTACATTTGTCCTGTAAATTGAATTATTAAATACAAATTGGAGAAAGAAGGGAATGTGGTCTTCATTGACACATCAAACATAAACATATTTTTTCTGTTGCTTCTTTTAACTAATATAGCTAAGGTTGCCTTCAGAACTATCTGAGAAGATAGTACTATGGTTAATTAATCCAAGTGTTCGCAAACAACTACCACATCCTTCACTGCCGTGGAAGGTAGAGCTTCAGACTTGAGAATTCAGTTAGAAAGGGCTTATTCGTTCATTTTTTCAGATGCTCTGATCATCAAAATATTTCCTGTATGTTTGCTGAAAACTCTGATTTATCAAGTTACCTTTTGTCATTTTGAACAATGTGAGACTAGTAAACTTTGTATCTCTATCTTTACAAACTGATGACAAACTTGGAGTAAATCTTCCAAGATCATACCACAAAAGTAGATGTTCGTTATCTGGCATCTTTCTTTAAATGAAAAACTGTCCTTCATAATATGCCTAGGCACGCTGATATTTATTAACTTTAGGTGAAAATTTTAAGAGAAATATTAAAAGAAGTATTTGATATATATTTTCATATCTCACAACAAAATAGATAAATTAAAATGGTATTCATTTTTTAAAAATTTTGTTCTTTGTTCCTCCTCTTTTGTGTGTGGGTTTTTTAAATTTAATTTTAATTTTAATTTTAAAGGTGTAGGGTACAGTTCAGGATTAGGTGTACACATGGTCATTGTACAGGTAAAGTTTGGGCCTCACTTCAGTTCCTGTATCACCTAGTTTGAGGTCAGGTATCCTTATTGATGAAGCATGCCCCCCCTCATTCCCCTGGCATTTTCCCACTACTGCCAATCCCTTTCTTATAGCATTATGATAATTTTTTAGGGTCAATTTATGAGTGAGAACATGTGGCAGTCAATTCTTTGTTTCTGTGACAGATCACCGAGTATTACAGACTCTAAATTCATCCAAGTTGCTGCGTAATTCATAATTTTGTTTTTCTTTATGGTTGCATAATATTCCACTGTGTATATATACATATATATATATATAATTATTATTATTTGAGTTGGAGTCTCACTCTGTCGCCCAGACTGGAGTGCAGTGGCCGCTCCCTGCCACCGCAGCCTTGACCTGCTGGGCTCTGGCAATCATTCTGCCTCATCCTTTAGAGTAGCCGGAATTACAGGCACGCGCTATTTTTGATTTATTGTAGAGATAAGGTCTCGCCAAGTTGCCCATGCGGGTCTCGAACCCGCGGGCTCAGGCAATTCACTCACCTCAGCCTCCCAAAGGCACGGGATTACAGGCTGAGCCACCGAGCCCAGCTTGTATTATATTTTTTAAATCCAGTCTACTTTTGCTGGGCAGCATGGTTGGTTCCATGTTTTTGGTATTGTGAATAGTGTTGCAAAAAACATGGTTGCACAGGTATTTTTTTAAGGAATGATTTGAGTTCCTACAGGTATATTCCCAGAGAGGGACTATTGGGTCATATGGGAAGTCAGATTCATTCTATATACATAGACAGTTGAACAAAGAATAGCATATTTTAAAACTGAATCTCAAATAATATCTAACTGATTTATATAGGTTTTGATTTTGAAATTACAAACCATATTGAATTGCCAAAAAAATATGACTAGGTGGATGTCATCTATGAGCAGATTAGGTAATAGGATTATAGTATCTGTTCTTCTTTACTAAATCAGACATGAAGATATCATACTGTCTCATGAATTCTCAAGAAAGAAATCACACTTTGGAAAGTCTACTGTAATAATGTTTTTTCTTATTACTGCCAAGCCAAACTTATGAATTTTTTTGCTGTTATTTAAGTAATAGACCAACATTTTCAACACAGTATTTCACATTTGAGCTCCTTTTCACGTTGCTGAAGTGTAATTTTCATTGTAATGGAAATGCAAAAATATTTCAGATTATTTTCTATTAATAATTGTATTAGATTTTTAAAGCAATATTTTATTTAACAAAATGTGATGAAATTGTGGACTGTGGTATTTAGATATACCTGCACAACTAATGTTTAGGATAGAGTAAAGTTTAAGAGGAAGATTCTGTCCATTAATCCTAGCTCCACACTTGTTACTTTTGCACTGTGAAAAGCATATTGTAAGAGTGCCTGATTGGGAATAATGCATACAATGTGCAGTAAATATACTGAAAGAGAACCCATGTTTTAAAAGGAAATCATGCTCAGTTAAGAAAATTTGAAAAATTATAGCAATAGTATTAAGATAACTTCTAAACAATCACTTGTGTTAAGATAAGTTTTTACATTGTTTGATTTTGCACCAGGATATCTAATTGTTCTAATTTTATTTGTTAAAAAAAACCCCCAAAACCAATTATTTTACTGTTAAATTATTTCCTTAGTTTTGCTAAAAAAAAATTCCCTAAATTAATGCTTTAAATCAGTAATAGCAGTTTATCATATTTTACAGTTTTTCCAGGTCAGAAATTCAGGAACAGCTTATTTGACAGTTCTGGCTGCAATTTCTCATGTTAAGTTACTAGAGTGGCTAGGGCCAGAAGATCATTTGAAAGACTTTCAAAATTACACACCATACTGCTGGTGTTTGGAATATGAAGACATAAACTTCTGGAAGCTAAAATAGATCGCATTTTGTGGACATCTCTAACTACTCTATGTATTCTCTCCGGGTGGTGTCATCAACATGGTGATGTTTGGACAGTAAGATATCGGCTCGAAAGATGTAATTCCTACCAGAGACAAACCTAAGAGAAAACTCTTTGTTAAACCTAGTCTAAGATGCAAACTTCTACTACATTATTTTGTTAAAAGCCAGTGACCATGCTGACCCATATTTTAAAAGTGGGGAATTATACACCAATTTTAGTAGAAAGAATGCCAAAATAATTTCCCACAAAGGTTAATACTACTATTGTTTCCTGTATACCTACAAATTATTTACATCCCCACTGTGCTCAAAATCCACTTCCTTCCCTCCATGGACCACCAAAATTGTATCTACTACAGTATCGGGCACATACTCAAGTTTTTGGATCTCAACTTTTAAATCAGATCCAGGTATACATAAGGCAGTCCTAGTGTTATTCTTTGAGTACAGTGACTCAAAGTACATTCCTTCTCTATCTGAATACTTTGATATAAAGAAACGCCTGTGCTCCCCACCCTCACAGGTACCACACCAAAAGACAATGCTAGAATGGGAATAAGGTAAGTGCTATAATTCTTTCTTCTTAAGAAGAGTAAATGGGGCTAATCAGATGACAAATAAGAGTTGCTGTGATGCTAAAATATAGTATTTTAAAAACAGCTTGCAATATTATCTACTATTTAATTTTAACAGCTGCATTCTTATACACCAGCAACAAACAAGCAGAGACCAAATAAAAGGCACAATCCCATTCACAATAACAACAACAACAACAACAAAATGAAATACCTTGGCATCTTCCTAACCAGAGAAGTGAAAGATTTTTACACCCCCCAAAAAAAATCTATAGTACACTGCTCAAAGAAATCAAACCTGACAAAAACAAATGGAAAAATATTTCATGCTCATGGATTGAAAGAATTGGCATTATTAAGGTGTCCATCCTACCCAAGGCAATCTACAGTATCACTGCAATACCCATTAAAATGCCAGCACATTCTTCTCAGAGCTGGAAATGACAATACAGAACCTCATGTGGAAACATAAACCACCATGATTAGCCAAAACAATCCACAGCAAAAGAAACAAATTGGGAGGTAACACACTTCCAGACTTTAAACTTTATTATAAGACTACATTAATCAAAACAGTCTGGTGTTGGTACAAGAACAGGCATATGAACAAATGGAACAGGATAGAGATTCCAGAAGGACAACCTCAATTTCTCAATTAACTCATCTTTGACAAAGCCTCCAATAACAACCTCTGTGGAAAGAAGAACTTACTCAGTAAATAGTGCTGGGAAAAATGGCTGAGCCTGGGCAGATGAATGAAACAGGACCCCTACCTATCTCCACACACAAAAATCAACACTGGATGGATCGAAAACCTAAATGTAAAAACCTCAAATATTAAGAATCTTAGAAAACACAGGTGACATCCTTACGGAAATAGGAATAGGCAACCGATTACTGATCAAAACCCCAAAAGCCCATGTTATGAGAGTTAAGATTGACAAGTGGGACCTCATTAAACTGAAAGACTTCTGCAAAGCAAAAGAAACCATCAACAGAATGAGAAGACAGCCAACAGAATGGGAAAAAATATTTGCCAACTACATATCTGACAAAGGCTTAACCTTAGTGATCCACAGGAAACTCAAACATGCCAAAAGGAAAACAAAACAAATAGCCCCATTAAAAGTGAACAAAATACATGAATAGACACTTTTCAAAAGAGACATACAAGCAGCCAACAGACACATGAAAAACGCTCAACCTCACTAATCATCACAGACATGCAAATCAAAACCGCATTGAGATATCACTTAACTCCAGTAAGAAGTGCCATCATTAATAAAACAAAAAACAACAGTTGCTGACAAGGATGTGGAGAAAAGGGAATGCTTCTACACTGTTGGTGGGAATGCAAACTAGTTCAACTTCCATGGAAAATAGTGTGGTGATTCCTAAAAGAACTACAAATTGACCTTCCATATGATCCAGCAATCCCCTTCTGGGAATATACCCAGAGGAATTAAAGTCATTCTACTAAAAAGGCATCAGCACACTCGTGCTTATTGCAGCACTATTCACAATAGAAAAAACATGGAACCAACAGTGCTACCCATCGAAACTGAACTGAGTAAAAAAATGTGGTACATATACAAGATGGAATATTATGCAGTCTTACAAAAGAATAAAATTGTGGGCTTTGCAGCTATTTGGATGGATTTAGAATCTATCATACTCCGTGATCTATCACAGAAACAAAGAACTGTGTACCACATGTTCTCACTCATTAGTGGAGCCTGAACATTTACCATAATGAAATAGGAAAGGGACTGGCAGTAGCAGGACACTGCCAGGGATAGCAGAGGGGAACATAACATCAGTAAGGGTATCTGATCTCAAAACAGGTGAAGTGGGAACCAAAAGGGAGACCCAAACTTTACTTGTATGATAACCACTTGTATACCTAATTCGGAATTGTACCCAACATCTTCAAAATAAAATTTTTAAGGTACATCAAGGTATACTGAATTAATCTAATCTTTGCTTTTAATTGGAGAGAAATTGAAGTATAACTAAATTTTTAAGAAATTGGCATTTTACAGAAAAATATATATAATATAAAAGAACAAATCAGATGAAGTAAGATTTTTTGCAACTTTATGCAATGGTGTCACATAAATCTCATTATTTGGGGTTATTAAATTTGAAATAAAGACAGTTAAAAACATGGAATAAGTATATAAATATATGTCAGAACAGGAAGTATCACTCAACTTGATATTATGCAAATTATTTGAAACTATCACTACTCATTGCTTATTTTACGAACAAAAATACATTTTATTTCCAATTTGTAAAGAATTACTTGAAGTAGATGATATCAAATAAATTTATAAAAGTATTTTGAAAAAGAAAAAAACTCAAATTTATTTATATCTTACAAATGTGAAATATATAAATAAGTACAGTTTTTATAAGATTCTAAGCTCTCAGATGACACCAATATATACTAAAATAAAGTTGCAATTCATTATATAAATTTCCAAAAATTATTATGATTGTTCAAAGCATTCAATGATGTAGGCAATAGAAAAAGGAGAAAATATATTTCAGATTTTCAGAAAATAATAGATAAATCCCATGGACAAAATAGTCATATGGTTTATAGATACAGAAAGAAAAAATTAGAAGAAAAATAATTTTAATGTGCAATCTAGTTGGTAGCATGAGAATTATACTTGACAAATGCCCATGTAGAAAACAAAGGGGAAATAATGAAACATTTTTTTCAGGGTATAAAAATTGTTTTGGATGAATTTTCCAGAAAGTTAATAAAAATATACAAAACAATATATAAATATACAAAACAGTTAAAAAAAAAAAACCTCAAACATCAAACATCAAACATCCTAACAAGGATCTATAGCAGAAAATGTAAGGACATTTTAAAAACAAGTTTGGAATCTTCAGTATAATTAAAGTTAGCATGACTTCTATAAAAAATATATAGCCAATTGTAAGGGAGATGGGCTAAATAAGAAAGAAGAGTGTCGTGAAAGGGAGATGATTTTTAGCTACAGTGTTTACAGCCTCAGATGGAGAAATGAAGAACAGAAGTGAATTGAACAATAAAACTTGAATATTTTGGAACACAACAAAGACCTTAAAAGAAGATGAATGATTCAGCACAGAGAATATATAGACACATGTTAAAAGGATTATTAGTTCGTTAGAGAAAACAGAACCTAAGTCCTGGGAACAGAATATATAACTGAGAATGTGGTTGAAGTTATACTCTGAATTGAACAACAATGGTATAAACAGTTTAGAATGAAATCATATAAATATATTTACATGAAACTGGAAATTTTTCTTTTAATTACAAGGATTAAGAAAACCATAGGTGCCTCAAGAAAATTTTTTTGAATGCATCTAAATATATGCTCTTCTCAAACAAATTCTCTGAAACTTGTTAGAAAAAGAAAAGACATATATAACAAAATATAAATGTTTTTATTCAAGAATTTTAAGCCCAGGTAATTTGGTCATATTTTGACAGTCATAAATATATTTTCAGTTATGCAAGGGTTTGCAAGTCAGATAATTTATGAGTTACAGAGACACTTAATGTATCTTTAATGAATGTATTTATTATTTATTAAATATTTATTTAGTTATAAAAATCTGATTGGGTGATAGTTGGGAGGTGGTGGTGGGATACACTATAGGTTGTGCATCGAATGGTATGAGTTTCAGATTTCACTCACTCTTTCAGAACTTCATATCTTGCTGTTTCAGTGTTCACTATCCAAGAAGCTATATACCTAATTTACTTACTACATAATTTTCTATAAGGGTTTAAATGTCAATAAGAAAATTATTATATATTTTATGCAGTTAAAACATAATAAGAAAGCTTAATAATTATACATTTTGTTGAAATGCAATTAAAATAATTTTCTCAGAAATTGTGCACCATGTGAGTATATGTGTAGAAAATATTTTCATTAAGGAAGTGGTGAGACATTAAGCTGGGGAACTGAGAAGAAAGCAGATTTGAGGCAATGTAAGTGGATGGACTTTATTCTCAGAGTAATGAAGAACCCTGGAAGACTTCATGTAAGAAGAAACATGTTCAGATTTGTGTTGTAAGAAGATAACCTAAAATGAAATAAAAATCAATGATAGTAGAAAAAGGATGTACCCTGAGAGTTCATTTTACAGTTTACTATACGAATCAAGGAGAGAAATGATGGACAAAGGCAATAAAAATAAGAACAAGTAAAGTGATCAAAGGGATCATTACAAGATACGGTTTAAGCAGGCTGTGCTTATTTTTGCATATATTTAAATTTCTGGAGGTGTCCCTGATGCTTTATGTTTCATGAAGATCCATAAACATTATTAATAAAGTAATCCTAATTCCATATATCTTCTAAGAGTTATTTTATTGATAAAAGAAAACAAAAGAAAAGGGAGGCCCAAACTTTACCGGTACAATGACTACTTGTATACCTAACGTGAATTGTACCCCACATCTTCAAAATGAAATTAAAGAAAGAAAATAAGCAGAATAACACTGCTTTTATTTATATTTATTTATAAGAATTAGATTACAAATGTTTATCTAGTGATAAGCAAAATATCCAGGCATATTTTATTGGTGTTTAATTTAGCCAAAGGAGTCTTCTTCTAACTCAAATTCACTATTGGTTGTTTTTGTAGTCTATAAGTTTGTTTTGCTAGAAATAAAAATACTAATCTCACAACCTCAGGTACTTGAATTGAGCATTTGAAGTAAGAAAACTAAAGCTAATCTGTGGGATTTGCTATGTTTTGTGAAAGAGACTGGGGATACTTCTATGTGTAAAAGAGGATTGCTATTCTGATGTGGCAAGAGGGAAAATCCTTGTGTCAATAACAGGAAGTATAAATGGGTTTTGTCCTATAATTTACTAATAAAACATAGTTCAGGTGTATATGGTTAATGCAGTTAAAACCTATGCAGTTCACTTGAGGAATTTTACAAATTGATCTTATTGCAATGACATGTAAAACTGAGGATTTGGGTTAGAACAACAAGGTCTACAAAAAAAGGCAAACAACAAATAATGCTGTTATTAAAACCTTAAAAGTAAATTTTTCCCATTTGTCTATACACAAATGATGTATTATCAATCTCTGTCAAATATTTTAATTATTTACTGTAAAAACTTAAATATATAAATATCTTATAGTTGCAGTTGTAAATAACAATAATGTATTTTTGGTATTGTATCATTAGGACAAAAATGAATAAATCCATATGGTGACACATTCTTAAGAAATTTTAGTCTTGTGCAAAATCAATTAAACAATTGTTCCTTTAATAGCAGAATTTAACCACAATATTGTTTATTTGCAATGGATATGCAAAAAGTTTTAGTATCACTAAGATAAACTACACAAAGAAATATGTAGCATCACCAGGTGAAATAGTTCTTGGCTATGATAATCCCATGAGGCCTTTGGCAGTCAAGATGACTATAGGCCAGAATAGAACTTATTTGTTTGAAGAACAGCCTCCATTCTCTTAGTAACCTCTTTATGCATTAGAGACATCTCACTATCGAACTGATAATTTATATTCTTTGTGAATAGAAGACTAGATTTGACTAAAGGATTTTCCATACTAAGTAATTCCTTGTGTAGTTGACACAGTCTTGCCTATTATAAGTCTGGTTTTCTGTGTATCAAACAATTCCAAACTACTAGTAAGATAAAGCAAGAATATTATTTCTCACAATTCTCTGGTTTAATTGGGTAGTTCTCTCAGTCTGGATGAGCTTAATTGTTCTCTGCAATTCACTTGATTGGAACTAGATACTATGGATGACCTGGTCCAATATTAGCAGGGATCATAGGGATAATTTGGTTAAGTTCATTATTCTGAAGGCAAGATAGCCAAAGCTTCCTTAACTAGTGAGTAGATTCCAAAACACCAATAGAACAAACTCATGGCAGAAGTTCTTTACAGGTGTCATCATGTGCCATGTAGCCAATGTCCCATTAGACAAAACAAGTTATAAAGCTGGCTCAGATCCCTTTGAGAGGATACGATCAAAGATTATAAGTGAAGAGAGAGAAAAATAAAATTATTGTTTACTTTTTATAATTTACCACACTTACCCACCTAGCATGGGGACTAAAATGTTTTAATAGATCTGGTGTTTTAATAGATCTTGATGGTGGGACTTAGGGATTATCTTGAAAAGGTGTAGAGACCTTTACTATTCAAGACTACCAGGAACACATGTAAGGCATCATGGGCAGCTCAGATAGAAATATTAAGGAGAGCCGGGCTCGGTGGCTTAGCCTGTAATCCCGTGCCTTGGGAGGCTGAGGTGAGTGAATTGCCTGAGCCCGCGGGTTCGAGACCCACCTGGGCAACTTGGTGAGACCTTATCTCTACAATAAATCAAAAAATTAGCCGGGTGTGGTAGCGTGCGTTTGTAGTTCCAGCAACTTGGAAGACTGAGGCAGAAGGATCACCGGAGCCCAGCAAGTGGAGGCTGCTGTGGTGGCCGGGAGCAGCCACTGCACTCCAGTCTGGGCAACAGAGTGAGACTCCAACTCAAAAAAAAAAA
>NW_007246019.1:193203-231229 GCF_000164805.1 Carlito syrichta
AATATGAAGGCGATCTGGACTTGTGTTAAGTGGTATTGCTAATAGGTTTAAGAAAGCATGTGTGTGTGTGTGTGTGTGTGTGTGTGTGTGTGTGTGTGTGTGTGTGAAAGCAGGATTTATTGAGAGGAGGAAAAAACTCCCACAGTGGGAGGGACACTGAAAGGGTTGCCCAAAACATGATCTTGATTTAGGTTTGTGCAGAAAGGTGAAAAGCACGACTATTTGATTTAAAACAGCTAGGCAATAAAAGTGTATGATCAGTTGTGCAGTTTTCACATTATTCTGTGTAGACATGATTATAGATTTGTTTTTGTCTCTCTCTGTCATAACAACAGAATGATGTTCTGCAAACGTATCTTGGTCATCAGGAGAACACATTGTTCTATGCCTTAGTCATAGGCCAGCTGTCAAGTGACAGTAATTAAATTTGGGTTTTTTTTTTCTCATCTGGAACTTTAGAATGTGTGTGTTTGTGTGTGTGTGTGTGTGTGTGTGTGTGTGTGTGTACATGTCTTAGCATACAGCTTGTTTTGATGATACTCTTTCTTATAAAATGTATGTATATCTGTGGGAAATATTGTGAAGAATAGTTTTTAATTTTTATTAATTATGGTTTGAACCAGAAACATAGTTATTATGATCTTATTGTCAATAGTGACCATCTCAGACTAATAATTTTACTAACATATCTCAAAGACAGAATCCCCAAAAGTTATTTACATGAAGGCAGTGTTTTGTGAACTGATAGGATCTGACATAAATCCATATGTATATAAGCTAGCAAAATGATTTTCAAAATGAACTAATTTTTTGGAAGCAGTAACTTAGACTGAGAGGTGAATATAAAAACTAAATCAACCAAACAAACAAAACCCACAATGATCAAGAAGGTTGGACTTCCAGTCATGTAAGTGATGGGTTTTGTTCTACTCAAACTTGAAAGGAGAAGGTACTGGAGCTGATAATTTGATTATTTTTCTGTAATCCCTTGACTTTTGTAAATACTGCATTTTAAATGTAATTGTACCCTAGACTGGAGCCAGGATAACATTTCTAACATCACTGACAAGTTATATACAACTGGTTATAGAGAGTGTTAAGTTAACCAGGTTAGGTTACGTTCGTATCTCATGAGATATCATTGTAATCTGATAGACATAGAAAAAAGTATTTTGTAATCAACATTAAAGGATATGCAGGATATACAATTAGAAATTAAATATTTTATATGAAAAGGCTTATATTTTCAGTGCTTTGTAATCACTGTCATGGGATCAGGAGAAAATAATCTACTTATAATGTAATATGTGTAGAAGCATGCAGAAAATAATTCTATTTAAAATCAAGCAAAGAATTTTGTGGAAAAAAATTACATTTTTCTAAAAAAGATAAAAAGAGTCAATGAGACATATGCTAGGACTTAAGAGGCCCTCAAATTGTCAAAGCACCAAAAGTCAAAGGGTTATCCTTCTACTGTGAAAGAGTGATTAAATTTGGAGTATCTGGTAGAGACTACTTGCTACCAAAATGTGGATATGATCTAAGGACAGTGTCACGACTGCAAATAAGATTGAGAATTTTATCACAAAGAAGACATTACATGACAGCTACTAAGAAATAGAAGAGAGGACCAGTTCCTAAACTTTTCCTAGTCTCCATGCTTAGGAATCACTCACAACCTTAAACTTTTTTCATTTTTCTTTCACTGTGATATAATCAATAATAAGTGACTCAAATAAAGAATACCAGGGTCTACTATGAAGGATAATATAAAGGTGTTCCTGTAAATAAAAAGTTAATTACAGCATGTAGATGCTGAACTCTGAAATTTTCAAGGGAAACAACATGGAACACACACAAGATCCAAATTCTCATTTTGAATAAAGTGAATTGAGGGGTGACTACCTGTAAAAATGCCCTTCCACATCATTAATTTTTTATAAGAATAGTAAAATCTCCCTGATGAATACACTCAGTCTTAAGGTGGATAGAAATTGAAAATTTGGAACAATTGAAGTTTGAGTCTAGGTGTTTTCCTCATTCCAAGATGGAACTCTCCTATATCAGGTACACAGAGCAGACAGGTGATTCTATCCATTAATTTATCACCACTAAGAAACAATTATAAACTGGAAGACTGTAAGCTAATGGAAAATTTAACCTATGGTATTTCATTACTAAAAAATGAGTATTCTTTTCCAAAATGCTTATGTAATGAGAGTCTGGCCCTTGTAATAAATTTGCTGTAAAGATAAATGACATGATTTTATTTTGTAATTGTTTAATTTTTAAGTCAGGTTTTCATTCTGTCACCCAGACTGGAGTGCAGTGGCACAATCACAGCTCACTGCAGCTTTAACTTCCTAGGCCCAGGAAATCCTTCAACCTCAGCCTCCTGAGTAACTGGAACTACAGACACATGTCACCACACTTAGCATTTTATTTTAAATTTTTTGTAGAGACAAAGTCTTGATATATTTCCAGGATGATCTTGAAATCCTGGGCTAAAGAAATCCTCTTGCCTTGTCCTTTCCAAGTGCTAGTCAACATACTAAACCTAATTTTTATTTTATTTTAAAAAATAAATTGTGTTGGGCAGTGGAGCCAGTCAGACTATGCAAGTCCCAGTATGAGTGAGTTGAGTGTATGAAGAATTTTGCATATGTGCCGGTGAGTAAGTAGGCGTGTGAGTGGCTGACTGAGTGGGGACTCAGGAGCAAATGTCCAGAGCTCTCCTGGTGAAGCTGCTGGTGCCACAGCTGCTCTACTTGATTGTAGCTGTTCCTGGAGTACAGAAGCTGAGTACCATTTCTTTTAAATCAGCAAAGACCTTCCCGGGAAGAAGCTGCTGGGAGTAACTATCAGCTTTAGGCTCTGCCTGGCCAGACTCTGGCAGAAAGAATAGTGAAGGGAGCATAACAAGGAAGCCCAGAGACAACCCCACTGGATAAGATGAAAGAGGAAACCTGCCACCATCTTGAAAATTGGGCAGGAAAGGGTTCTGGTTTGTTTTCCATGGAGTGACAGACCTGGTCTCTGTAACCAGTGAATTAACTATTCAGAGGTTAATCATGACTCAAAGGAATATCCTGAAAGCACAAACTCCAGAGGAACAGGATGAGTGCTGAGTCTCAGGCCCTCCAGCCCTTACCCTGATTCAACAGCTGCATAAAGGATGTGACCAAAAAAAAGCTGAGGAAGACCTCAGAAGAGATCAGTGGTGAGTCCAGGGTTGACCCAACCCCTCATTCCCAGCAATCCTTTGAACGTCAGACCCACAAGACAGGTGCATGACAGAGAGGATGAGCCCAGAAAGAACATGGAAATCAACCATGATCGGAGTACTCTACTCTAGGATAAGCCTGACTGGGGCACCCTCCTCCCTCACATTACCTCAAAAAGAGACAATACTACACCTTCCCATGGGAGGGGATCCTTCTGACCATATGAGAGTGGGGGGACTGAAGCCCCACCCACTGCCGCTGCCTCTTTCTCCTTCCCCAGTTGGACACTGGAGTGACCGTGAATAATGTGGCAGCTCTGCAGGAGACAGCAGAGGAGCTCACCTGTGAGCAGCTGAGAGGAATACTTACAGAACCTGCCATAAGAGGTCAGGGTTATTTTCTGTTTATTTTTATTTTATTTTTCATTTCTTTGTGCATAATGTGTATGTGAGAGTTCTATTTGCATTTTCTCCCCGTCTTTTTAATTTTTCTTTCTTGTTTTTCTTGTTTATTTATTCCTCTTTCTTTTTTTTTTTTTGACTTGGAGTCTCACTCTGTCACCCAGCCTGGAGTGCAGTGGCCGCTCCAGGCCACCGCAGCCTCGACCTGCTGGGTTCCAGTGATCCTTCCGCCTCAGAATTACAGGCATGCACTACCACGCCAGGCTGATTTTTTTTATTTATTGTAGAGACGAGGTTTCACCAAGTTGCCTGGGCGGGTACCCGAGGGCTCAGGCAATACACTCACCTCAGCCTCCCAAAGGCGTGGGATTACAGGCTGAGTCACTGAGCCCGGCTCTTCTTTCATTTTTTATGTTCTGTTTATGTGTGCACATAAATGATTTAGTGTTCACCTTTCAGTTTTTTGGGGGAGGGGAGTTTATTCTTCTGTTTTTTAATTTAATGTTTCTGTGAATGTATGAGTGAGGGTTTGTTTTGAATTTCTTTATTTCCTCTCTTCACTTTTTATCTTTTCCTTTTATTTTGTGTTGAGTGTGTGTCCAATTTTCCTGTTTTTTGCTTGTTTTGCTTTGTTTTGTTTCCCAGTCTATTGTGGTTTTTGCTTGTGTGTTTGTGATTAATTGTTTTTGTGTTGTTTTTTTTTTTTTTGCTTTGGTTCTTCTTTTGTTTTTCTGTGTGACTTTTTAATTTTTAAAGTTTTTATTTGTCTCATTTAATTCTACTTTTCTCTGTTTTCATCATTGCTGTTACTGTATTTCAGATTCAGGAGTACACACATGTACCCATTGTACTGTCATATAGAGTGATGATGGGGATTGGGTCTCAGGGAACCCATGCCACAATCAGTGAACATTGTGATTTTCAAGTCTTTGCTGAATTCTAGTACCCCATCCTCCACCTAACTCAACTCTCAAAACTAAAGGAAACAGCAAAGCCTCCCACCCACAGGCCTATATCAAAATAAAGCAAAATCAGAGTCTATACTAAGGAAGAATAGAGGGCTGAGCAAATATCAGAAGTGAAAGCTACTCCTGCTGCTACTGAATAACAGAACTAAAGAAAAAAGGAGAATAGTCACAAATGAGGAAAAATAAATGGAAGAACATAGGCAATTCCCAGTGTAACAAAGAGAAAATGCCTGAAAAATCAAACCTTAGAAACAAAACAATGGAAATCACCGATGACTAGCTCCAGAATACAGTGGGAATTAGAGAATGGATGGAAAGAGTGAAGACTCAAGAAAGACAAGGTACGACACTGAAAGAACTTGTAACAGAGATTTTGGCCACAAAATGTTTCACTCAAGTAATAAATAACAGGGTGACAAGCATGGAAAACAGAATTAATCAGAAGAAAGAATCTCAGAACTTGAGTCCCAAAACATGGAATTAATCTGATCTGTTAAAAACATAGAAGAAGTCTCAGAAAGAACAACAACAAAAAAGACTCTAAGAGATGTGTGGTTATATCAAAAGGCTGCACCTATACCTAATAAGTATCCAGGAAGAAGAAAGTGAAAGTGAGAACACATTGGAGTAAGTATTCCAGGAGGTTATCCAAGAAAACTTTCCCCATCTCACCAGAGGTGTGACCATCCAAACACAAGAGATACAAAGAACCCCTGCAAGACATCAAATGAAAAGGCCAATCCTTAGATGCATAGTAATTTGCCTACACAATATAGGTACAGAAGAAAAACTCCTAAAGGCAGCAAGAGAGAAAGGTCATATTACTTACTGGGAAAAACCAATCAGAATAGCAGCAAACTAACTGGCAGAAACACTACAAGCTAGAAGGGAATGGAGTCCAATATTCAAAGTCCTCAAAGGTAAACCGTTTCAACCAAGAATTTTCTACTCAGCCAAGCTCAGCTTCATCAGCAATGGAGAATTAAATCCCTTGCCAGTCATCTAATTCCTAAGAGATTGTGCAGCTTCCAGACCAGGTATATAGGAAATGCTTAAAAATGTATAAAGCACAGAAGAAAGGAAAAAATGAATGACCACTTATTTCCCAAGAGAAGACGAGAATACAGAATCAACAGAGAATGCATTGCATCTGCAAATTTGAAAACAAACATATATCAACCCAAAAGTTAAAAGAAAACAAAGAAAAAGCTTTTCAGGCATCTCATGAAGGGGATAAAAAAATCATATTTCAGTAATCAGCTTGAATGTTCATGGGCTAAATGCACCACTAAAATGACTCAGAATGGCAAACTGGATAAAAACTATGACCCAATAATTTGCTGCATCCAAGAAACTCATCTCATCACAAGAAATGCACACAGACTCAATGTTAGAGGATGGAAAATGAGTTTTCAGGTCAATGGATCACAAAAGAAGGAAGGAGTCATGATATTAATATCAGACAAAACAACTTCTAAGGTATCAAACATTTTAAAAGCTAAAGAAGATACAATATAATGATAAAAGATTCAATCTGTCAAGAAGAAATCCATCCTAAACATATATGCACCCAACACAGGAACACCAGCATTTATAAAGAAACTAGTAAGCAAACTAAAAAAGGTACTGAATCTAACACTATTATAGCTGGAGACTTAAATACCCCACTAACAATCCTAGATAGATCATCAAGACAAAAAAATCAACAGCAATCAGGCACACCAACTTGACACTTGAGCAAATGAACTTAATAGGTATCTACAAAACACTTCACCCAACAACCACAAAATATACATTCTACTAATCACCATATGGAATATAATCCAAGTTTGAACACACCCTTGGCCATAAATCAAGCATAAATAAATATCATGATCTACACACTGCCATGCATATTCTCAGACCACAGTAGAACAAAAATACATATCAAAAACAACAAAAATTTCCCAAAATCCTTAAAGACATGAACACTAAACAGCATGATGCTGAACGATTACTGGGTCAACACAGAAATCAAAACAGAAATTACAAGATTCCTGGAAAAAATTAAAATAAAGAAACATCTTACCCAAACCTCTGAGATGCCATGAAAACAGTTCTAAGAGGGGAATTTATACCTCTACAAACACCCATCAAGAAAATTGAAAGATCACAAGTTAACAATCTAACAAATCATATACAGGAGCTGGAAAGACAAAGCCATCAAAACCCTAACTTTTGCAGAAGAATCTAGAATACCAAAGAAAAATTCAAATATAAGACATAGAAAACAATAATATTATGGAAAGTATTATCAAGACAAAAATCTGATTCTTTGAAAGAATTAGCAAAATTAATGGACGCCCTAGCCAAAATGACCAAGAAAAAGACCAAATAAACACAATCAAACACACAAAAGATCAAATCACAACTGACATCGAAGAAATACAAAGGATTATCACAGACTACTATGAACACGTGTATGGAAATGAACTTGATAAGCTAAATGAAATGCAGGACTTTCTGGCAATACACAGCCTCCTAAGGTTAAAAAAAGGAGACATTGAGACACTAAATAGACCAATAAAAACCCAGGAAATTGACTCCATCATAAGAAAATCAACTACAAAAAAAAAAAAAAAAAGCCCTGGACAGATATCCTTCTAGCAGAATTCTACAAAACATAAAAAGAGGAGTGGATACCAATTCTATTAAAATATTCCAGACAATTGAGAAAGATGGCATTCTCACCAAATCTTTTTATAATCCTAACATCACAGTGATACCCAATCCAGGTAAAGTTCCAACAGAAAAGAGAACTAGAGGCCAATATCCCCAATGAACATAGATGCAGAAATCCTCAACATGATTCTAGCAAATCAGATCTGACAACACATCTCAAAAATCATCCACCATGATCAAGTAGGATTCGTCCCCAGGATGCTGGCCTGGTTCAATATCCACAAGATCATAACTGTAATTAAATACATCAAGAGATGTAAAAACAAAAACCACATGATTATCTCATTATATGCAGAGAAATCTTTGATAAAAATTCATCATCCCTTCTTGATAAAAACTCTCAAAAATTCAGGTATAAAAGAAGCATATCTCTAAATAGCAAGCACCATCTATGATAAACCCACAGTCAACATATTGCTAAATGGACAGAAACTGGAGACACTTTCCCTGAAAGCTAGAACAATACAGGGCTGCCCACACTCACTCCTCCTGTTCAACATTGTGTTGGAAGTCATAGCAATAGTAATTAGACAAGAGAAGGAAATCAAGGGTAACCAAAAAAGAAAAAGAGAAAGTTAAGTTATCCCTCTTTGATGCTGATATAATCCTATTCCTTGAAAAATCTAAGAGAATCGGTCAAAATCCTGCTTGCACTGATAAAGAACTTAATTCAAAGTCTTGGGGTACAAAATAAATATGCAAAAGACAGTCACATGTGTATACACTAACAGCAAACAGGCAGAGACCCAAATAAAATGCACAATCTGATTCACAATAGTCACAAAAAAGAAAGAAAGAAAGAAAGCAAGCAATACCTTGGCATATTTTTAACCAGAAAAGTGAAAAAAATTTTACAATGAAAACGACAAATCTTTGCTCAATGAAATTCAAGAAGACACAAACAAATAGAAAAATATTCCATGCTCATGAATCAAAAGAATCAATATATTAAGATGTTCACCCTGCCAAAGGCAATTTACAGATTCAAGGCAATACTCATTAAATTGCCAATAGCATACATCTTCAGACCTGGAAATGACAATAAGAAATTCACATGGAAACATAAATGACCATGATTAGTCAACATAATCCTTAGGAATAGAAACAGAGCAGGAGTTATCACACTTCCAGACTTTAAACTTTACTATAAGGCTACGATAGTCAAAACAGTCATGTGTTGGCACAAGAAAAGACATATGGAACAGGTTGGAGATTCTAGAAGAAAAACCTCAATTTCTCAACTAGTTCATCTTCAACAAAGCTTCCAACAGAAACCATTGGGAAGAAGAGAAACGATGTTTTAAATGGTGCTGGGAAAACTGGCTGACCACATGCAGAAGATTGAAACAAGACCCATACTTATCACCATACACCAAAATCAACTCCAAATGAATCAAAGACCTAAACATAAAACCTCAAATTATAAGAATCTTAGAAAATGCAGGAGTCATCCATATAGAAATCAGAGGAGGCAGCCAATTTTTGGTCCATACCCCAGATGTCCATGTCATAAGAGATAAGATAGACAAGTGGGACCTCAATAAACTTAAGATAGTCTGCAAAGCAAAAAAGCCATGAAGAGAGTGGGGAGACAGCTCACAAAATGGGGAAAAAAAATCTGTCAACTACATATCTGGCAAAGGCCTAAAATCCAGGATCTACAAGGAACTCAAGCATGCCAAAAGGAAAAGAAAATAAATAAACAAACAAACAAACAAACAGTCCCATTAAAAAGTGGGCAAAAGATATGAATAGACAATTCTCAAAAGAAGATATATGGGCAGTCAACAGATACATTGAAAAGTGCTCAGTCTTACTAATTATCAGAAAAATGCAAATCAAAACCACATTGAGACACCACTTAATTCCAGTAAGAATGGCCATTAATAAAACAAACAGCAACAGATGCTAGTGAGGATACAGAGAAAAGGGAAAACTTCTATACTGCTCATGGGAATGCAAACTAGTTCAACCTCTCTGGAAAACAGTGTGGCAATTTCAAAAGAAATAGAAATTTATCTTCCATATGACCCAGCATTCTCCTACTAGAAATATACATACCCAGAGGAACTCAAAACTTTCAGCAAAAACAATACTTGCACATGAATGTTTATTGCAGCACTTTTCACAATACCAAAAACATGGAACCAACCATGCTGCCCATCGAATCTGGACTGGATAAAAAAATAAAGTACATATATACAATGGAATATTATGCAGTCATAAAGGACAAACATATGAACTTTGCAACAACGTGGATGATTTTAGAGTCTGTATATAATACTCAGTGATCTGTCACAGAAACAAAGAACTCATAAGTGGACCCTGAACATTTGCCATAATACTATAAGAAAGGGATTGGCAGTAGCAGGATACTGCTGGGGTAGAGTGGGGAGGGGCAAATAACATCAATAAGGATGTCTGATCTCAAACCAGACAAAGTGTGGATCAAAAGGAGACCCAAACTTTACCTGTGAGATGTCCGCTTCTATACAAAATCTTGATTGTACTTCTCAACTTTAAAATAAAAGAAATATAATAAAATAAATAAATTGCATTAAATATATATGAAGTATACAATATAATACTATTATGTAATAATCTTTATAACACATTCATTAACTACTCTATTACTGGTGTCATAGGATACCAAGTGTATCAAGCTATTTTGAGAAAGCTTTGAAACCTATCATTGATGTATCCAAGTCTTGTCCTGAGAGTGTGCTGTTTTCTGAATTTGCTCACTTTAGACTTTCAGATTCTAAGAAAAGTTGCATTTTCCATATGGAGATAGTTCCTGAACCCATGCCTGCAGAGCTATGCACCTACTAGGTTTCTGTCCACAGTGGCAATAATGCATTTTCTTATAGTTACATAAGAATTGACTCTCTTGACAATGCAGGAATTCATATAGAAACATAAATGACTATGAATTGTCAAAACAATCCTCAGCAAAACAAACAAACAAGCAAAAAACAGAGCAGGAGGTGTCACACTCCCAGACTTTAAACTTTATTATAAAGCTACAATAATCAAAACAGCCTGGTATTGATACAAGAACAGGCATATAAACCAATGGAACAGGATAAAGATTCCAGAAGCAAAACTTCAGTCTCTCAACCAACTCATCTTTGACAAAGCCTCCACCACCATCAACTTGGGAGGGGAGAACCTTCAATAAGTGGTGCTGGGAAAACTGGCTAAACACATGCAGAAGATTCAGACAAGATCCCTACCTATCATCATATGCAAAAATCAATTCTAAGTGGATCAAAGACCTAAATGTAAAACCTCAAATGATAAGAACCTTAGAAAATGCAGGAGAAACTGTTATGGAATTGGAACTGGCAACCAAATCCTGATAAAACCCCAAGTGCCCATGCCATAAGAGAGAAGATAGACAAGTGGGACCTCATCAAACTGACAAGCTTCTGCAAAGTCAAAGAAACCTTCAAGAAAGTGGGGAGACAGCCCACAGACCGGGAAAAAAATATTTGCCAACCTTATGTCTGACAAAGGCCTAACATTTGCAATCTCCAAGGAACTCAAATATGCCAAACAACAACAAAAAAAAGCAAACAGCCCTATTACAAGGTGGGCAAAAGATATGAATAGACAGTTTGCAAAAGAAGACATATGAGCGGCCAACAGATAAATGAAAAAAATGCTCAGCCTCACTAGTCATCAAAGAAATGCAAATTAAAACTACATTGATATACCACTTAACTCCAGTCAGGATGGCCATCATCAATTACTCAAAAAACAACTGATGCTGGAGAGGATGTGGTGAAAAGGGAACACTTTTACACCATTGATGTGAGTGTAAACTAGAGCAGCCTCTGTGGAAAACAGTGTGGAGATTCCTAAAAGATTTAAAATTGACCTTCCATACCATCCTGCAATCCCCCTACTGGAAATATACACAGAATAACTCAAATCACTCTACAAAAAAGATATCTGCACATGTATGTTTATCGCAACATTGTTCACAGTAGCAAGAACATGGAACCAACTGTGCTGCCCATCAAAAGAGGACTGGATAAAAAAAAATGTGGTACATACATGATAGAATATTATGTAGTCATAAAGACGAACAAAATCATGAACTTCACAGCAACCTGGATGACTTAGAGTCTATAATACTGAGTGATGTATCACAGAAACAAAGAACTGAGTACCACATGTTCTCACTCATAAGTTGACTTTGAACAATTATTGTAATACTATGAGAAAAGTATTGGCAGTAGTAGGAAACTAGTGGGAGGGGTGTGGGAAAGTGGGATTGGCAGTAGTGGGAATCTGCCTGGTGAAATGGAGCAGAACTCATCATCAAAGGTACCTGCATGATGAACATTTATATATCTAACCCTGAATTGTACCCCACATCTTAAAAATTAAAAATTAAAAAAAAAAAGAACTGGCTCTCTTAACTGAACTTTCTGAGCAATTTTGTCTGTATATTTTACTCATTTCCTAAGCAATAATGTTGATATATGTGTCAGTATAGTTGAATATTATGTAAGCAAAATAAAATCTGTGTAATTCACATCAACAACCTCAAAAAACACTTAGTCCTTAATGAGAAGAGAAGAAAGAAAAAGAAAGACATGTGTGTTGTGTTTTTATTTCCTTATAAAATTAGATTTAATTTAATTTTTTTAAAGGAAGGGATAGAGTGTGAAAGAAAATAATAGGTATTAAAAAAAAGAGAGTGAAAGTAAGCTCTTGGGTCAGAATATTTAGAATACAAAATATCCAGGTTGTGACAAGAATAAAAAAGAAGAATAGATGTGACAGGTGATTACTGCCTCAAACATGAAATTTTATATAACATGGCCCAAAGATTTGAGGATAATTACCGCATGTTATTTTCTGTACCCTGATTGTGGATTGGTTCATTATTTTCTCTTTTTTTCCTTTAGAGGGGATAACGAAAATTTAATCTTGCTCCCTCTCATTTGTATTTTCCTCTGGTAGTTATCATTGCGAGATGGGACATCTTTAATGCCACTCAACATCATTAGAGATTCTAAGTCATAGTTCATCTTAGAGAATAATGATTCCTATTTCTTAAAAAATAAACCAAAAAGTTCCTAAAGACATCATTTTATTTTAGAGATGTACAAATACAAAAAAGTGATATGCACATATAAAAAATATATGCAGCTCTGAAAGTGTAAGCCCTAGAGCAATCCCTGAAGAAAATTCAAGATTAGGAATAACAAAGTATAAAGTTCTCTCAAAATCAAACCTTCTATTGCTCTCTATAATAAAAGACAATCCAAAAACGAAGGCCATCCAGAGATGTATGTATCCATAAATATAATTTCCATTCTTCACTTTATTATCCTTTCTTTATATTCACACACACACACACACACACACACACACACACACACACACACACACACACACACACAAACCCACTCCTTCCATTCAGAACTTTCAAACTGAAAACATACAACTCTCTTCTTTCTTGATCAATGAACCCCTTTTCCCAGGAGACGGCGTTGCTCATGATTCCTTCCAAAATTCTCTTTCTCATCTGACATCAGATGCCTGAATCAGGAGGAAACAGTTTTGTTTACTTTTGTAGACAAGTAAAGGCTTAAAATAGGTTATGAAATCTCATCAATAGAATTCATCCAAATTGCAATCGAATGCTTCCTTATTCGAGAGCGGCTGATCCGTAGACTTTGTTGCATGGAGTCTGCTAACTTAGCACCTCAGTCTAAAATAATATTTTTTTGTGGCGATAGTCTAACGGCATATTGAAGAAAGAATAGTCCTTCTGTTAAAGGGGATTTGGCCTTGTCCTCTAAGCACAATGGTATAACATTATTGTATTGAGAAACACTGGTCTTTACTCTCCTCTTCCTGTGGCCTGTCTCACAAATAAACTATAATAATGGCTGTTGTTTTCATTTACGGAGGAAATAGTAGAGACTCCGATTTCAGGTTTTGCTTTGAGTAGGGGCCTTGTAGGAGGTGCCAATTCTCTACTCAGCAATAGTCATGCTTTTGGCATAATGGAAAAAAAACACACAGGCAGAGAGAAGGCTCAGAATCATTTGAATCCTTTTAGAAATTACTCACTCTGAAATCTAAAATCAGTGCCTTAAAAGACTTGGACCCTTGTATAATCACCCCTAAAGAAAACCAACTGTTTCCAATTCTGTATATGATGCAAAAGTATGCAATTAAAAATGAGTATTAATAATATTATTATGCCAAATTTAGATTTTCTATGTCTACCAGGATTTAAATTGGTCTAAAAGATTTATAAAAACAAAGCAAATTTATACCTTTTAAAATTATGTTATTTCTACTTAGCATAGATCAGCTCTATTCATTTCTTTTTGATTTTCTATTTATTGTTTCTTCTGCCTACTTTGTGTGACTTTTCAATTAAGAGTGTTTGAAATATAATGGACCCAATTAGCAACATGTTTGGGTTTTCAAGTTTAAAACTATATTGATATAAATTCATATGATTATATGCATTATATTATTCATAAACATATACATGCTATTGTTATTTTGTGCTGCCTTATATAGAATGATTTTTACATGCAGCTATTTATAGGAAATAATTCAATACTCATTTTCGAAACCAACTGAACTCAGAATGTACAGCATATTTCTCAATGGGCTGTACTTCCTTCAAAGACTCACTGTAGAAATGCATGAAGTCATTTTCAGTTGTCATAATTAATGTGCAAATGTTATAAGCAGAGGCTTTTAATGCTAACTAATTAAAACATTTGTTCAAACAACAGAATTAAGACTTTTCTAGTCTCTCCAATTTTTGAATGTCCCACAGAGAACCGTGAGGTCAAACACCTATTTTAAAATTTTAGCATCCGATTGCATTGTACATGAAAAGATAATACATTTTTTTCATTGTTTTAATAATATGTACTAATTTTTTCCTAGAATGCAATATTGCATAAATCCAGACAAGGTCTTTTTTTTTTTAAGGTTAGCATTCAAAATTACTCACACACACATACATGCATGTACGCACATACATAAACTTAACTCACAGATCAAACTGTCAAAAAAAAGTTAAATCTGCTGAAAGTTTTCTTACTTACAATAATATAGTTTTAAAAATTATGTCTCCTTTATTATGTATACCAAACTATACAAATGATTTTTATTACACAGATGGGAATATGTTCCTTTTCTCTTACTCTTACTCCTCTCTGCTATCTCTCTGCTCTCGCATTATGGCAACTCCCTTAAAAACTCACTCATCTATTTCAAAAAGCTCAGACCTGTTCTTATTCACAGCAGAAGTAAAAGATTATTTCTTTCATCATCTAACTGTGCTTACTACTAAAATTAACCCCTTAGTAGAACTGTGGTACTGTGCTGTGATTTGCTAAAGAGGTTAAATTTCCTCCAACACACTTTATTATAAGATTATTTAATAATTATGAATTATGCTGTTAAAATAGAACTTCTATTACTTTTGTAATGTGAAACATAATGTTTTTTATTTTGATACATCTCTTTTTGTTTAATTATTAAATTTGCATTTCTAATGAAAATGGGAGTCTGTCTACCGTAATTGAAATTTAATATTAGACTTTCTAATTTGTCTTTTATATTTGTACGTTCTATTATAATTCTCCTGCACTTTTTACCATTTATTGATAACTCAACTAATATCTATTATGCTTTACAAAAAACAGGTAGGTAGAAATTTTCATTTTGTAAGAATATTTCACCTGATGATTTTAATGTGAGTGTATTTGAATTCTAAAAATTTTTACAATGTGTTTCAATATAGAAATGACATGCAGAGACACAAATGGGACTACATTAAAACCACACTAATCCTGGTGCTTGATTTTGAAATTTATAGTAACATCTTTTAAATTACTTGGTTTTTTTTGTTTGTTTGTTTGTTTGTTTTTGGCATTTTCTATTTTGATTCTCAATAAATGTGTAGGTTTGTAACCTAGAACTATTTCATGATAGTGAGGCTTGGGCTTCTATTAGACCTGCTACCCAAGAGGTGGACAAGGTACCCAGTGGGTAATTTTCAACCCTTAAGCCCTCTCTTGTTTAGGAGTCTCTCATTGCCCATGTGTGCACAGTGTTTAGCTTCTGCTTATTAAAAAAAAACATATGCTACTCTGTTTTCTGTTTCTGTGGTAATTCACCGGGGATTATGGACTCTAGCAGCATCTATCATGCTGAAAGGGAAGTGATTTTGTTCTTTTTATGGCTGTGTAGTATTTCATGGAATATATGTACCACATTTTTCTTATCCATTTTGTTTTTGCTATTATGGATAATGCTGCAATAACCATGCACATGTAGATGTCTTTTTCGTAGAATGATTTGTACTCTTTAGTTATATACCTAGTAGTGAGTTTGCTAGGTTGTAAGTCTATTTTTAGTTCTTTGAGAAATCTCCAAAGCATTTTCCACAGGAGTTTAACTAGATTGCATTGCCACCAATGATGGAGGAGGATTCTCTTTTTTTCTGCATCTGTTGTTTTTTGACTTTATAATAAAAAAAAAAATCCTGACTAATGTGAGATTTGCATTTCACCAATGATTGGTGATGTTGAACATTTCTTCATACATTTGATGGCTGCTTGTATATCTTACTTTGTGAAGTGCCTGTTCCTGTCCTTTGCCAACTTTTTAAATGAGATTATTAGTTTTTCTCCTGTTCACTATGTTGTGTTCTTTGTAGATTCTAAATATTAAACTGTTGTCAGATGCATAGTTTGCAAATATGTTCTTACATTCTGTAAATTGTCTGTTAACTTGGCTGACAGTTTCTTGTGTTCCCACTTTCAAGTTGGTCTTTTGCTGCTTTTGCTTTTGAAGTCTTGGGTATAAATTCATTGCGTAGGGGCTGATGTCTGGAAGAGTCTTTTCTGTGCTTTCTCCTAGAATTTTTGTAGGTGGAGGTCTCATATTTTAGTCTTTACTCCATCTTGAGTTAATGTTTGTATATGATGAGAGGAAGGGGTTCAGCTTCATTCTTCTGCATACATTCAGCTAATTTTCCCAGTACCAGTTCTAAACAGAATGCCCTTTCCCCACAGTTTGCCCTTGTCAGTCTTGTCTAAAATGAGATAACCAATGATTTTATTTCTGGATTACCAATTCTGTTCAACTTGTCTAGCTGCTTATTTTTGGCCCAATACCATGTTTTGTAAAGTACTACTGGTTTGCAGTAAGATCTGAAATCTGGAAATGTGATGCCTCCAGTCTTGTTCTTTTTGCTTGGGATTACTTTGGCTATTCAGGCTCTTTTTTCTTCACATATGAATTTAAGTATTGTTTTTACTAGAGCTGTGAAAAAAAATGACGCTGATAGTTTGATGGAAATTGTTTTGCATCTATAGATAGCTTTAGGTACTGTGAATATCTTATTTAATTTATAAAATAATAAATTATATAAATTATTTATAAAATTATAAAAATTGGGGGTCCAATTCAAGGTTAGGTATATAAACATTGATCATTCAGTTACCCTTGTTGATGAGGTATGCCCCTCCCTCCCCTAGCAGTTTCCCTCAACTGCCAATCCCACCCCCACCCTGAGAGTTTCCCACTACTGTCAATAGCTTTCTTATAGCATTATAATTGTTCAAGGTCAGTTATGAGTGAGAACATATGGAACTCTGTTTTTTGTTTCTGTGATAAATCACTGAGTATAATCGACACCAAATCCATCCAAGTTGCTGCAAATTTCATATGTTTTTCCTTCTTTATGTTTGCATAATATTTCATTGGGTATATGTACCACATTTTTTTTTTTTATCAGTTCAGCTTCAATGGGCAACGAGGTTGGTTCCATGTTTTTGCTATTGTGAATAGAGCTACAACAAACATACATGTGCAGGTATCTTTTTTGTAGAATATAATTTGAGCTCCTCTGGGTATATTCCCAATAGGGGAATTGTTGGGTCATATGGAAGGTCAATTTCTACACTGTCCACACTGTCTTCCAAAGAGGTTGTACTAGTCTGCATTCCCACCAGCGGTGTAGAAGCATTCCTTTTTCTCCACATTCTTGCCAGCATCTATTCTTGCTTGTTTTATCAATGATGGCCATTCTTACAGGTGTTAGGTGGTATCTCAATGTGATTTTGACTTGCATTTCTCTGATGATGAGTGAGACTGAGCACTTCTTCATGTGTCTGTTGGCTGTATATCTTCTTTTGAGATGTGTCTCTTCATGTGTTTTGCTCACTTTTTAAAGGGGCTGTTTTTTGTTTTTTTCCTTTTGGTGCACTTGAGTTCCTTGTAGATCATAGATGTTAGGCCTTTGTCAGATATACAATTGGCAAATATTTTTTCCCATTCCATGAACTATACACCTGCTCTCTTGATGGTTTCTTTTGATTTGAAGAAGTTCCTTAATTTGATGAGATCCCAATTGTCTATCTTATTTTTTAAGGTATTGGCCTTTAGGGTTCAGAATAGGAATTGGTTCCCAGTTTCAGTTTCCATAAGGGTGTCTCCTGAGCTTTCTAAGATTCTTATAGTTTGAGGTTTTACATTTAGGTCTCTGATCCATTTAGAGTTAATTTTTGTGTATGGTGATAGGTAGGGGTCCTGTTTCAATCTTATGTATGTGGTCAGCTATTTTTTCCTGCACCATTTACTGAATAGGTTCTCCTCTCCCCAGTGGTTGTTGGAGGCTTTGTCAAAGATGAGTTTTTTGAGAAATTGAGGCTTTACTTCTGGAATCTCTATCCTGTTCCATTGGTCTATGTGCCTGTTCTTGTACTAATACCAGGCTGTTTTGATTACTGCAGCCTTATAGCAAACTTTGAAGTCTGGAAGTGTGATACCTCCTGCTTTGTTTGTTTTGCTAAGGATTTTTTTGGCTATTCATGGTCGTCTATGTTTCTATATGAATTTCTATATTGTTATTTCCAGGTCTGAAGAAAATGGTGTTGGTAACAATGGGTATTGCATTGAATCTGCGGATTGCCTTTGGTAGGATGGTCATCTTAACAATATTGATACTTCCTATCCATGAGCATGGAATATTTTTCCATTTGTTTGTGAATGGGATTGTGTTTTTTATTTGGGTCTCTGCCTGCTTGTTGCTGTTGTATAGGAATGCAATTGTCTTGCACATTTATTTTGTACCCTGAGACTTTGCCAAAGTCCATTATCAGTACAAGCAGGTTTTTGACAGATTCTCTTGAATTTTCAAGGTATAGGATCATATCATCAGCAAAGAGGGATAACATGAGTTCCTCTTTTCCTATTTGGGTACCCCTGATTTCCTTCTCTTGTCTAATTGCCCGAGCTAGGACTTCCAACACAATATTGAACAAGAGATATGAGAGTGGGCAGCCTTGTTTTGTTCCAGTTTTCAGGGAATTGTTTTAATTTCTGTCCATTTAGTAATATGGTAGCTGTGGGTTTGTCATAGATGGCACTTACTATTTTGAGATATGTTCCTTTTATATCTAGGTGTTTGAGATTTTCTATCAAGAAGGGATGCTGGATTTTATCAAAAGCTTTTTCTGCATCTAATGAGATAATCATGTAGTTCTTGTTTTTACGTCTGCTGATGTATTGTATGACATTTACAGTCTTGTAAATGTTGAATGAGCCCTACGTGCTGGGGACGAAGCCTACTACGTCATAGTGGATGATTTTTGAGATGTGTTTTGGATCCTATTTACTAGAATCTTGTTGAAGATCTTTGAATCTATGTTCATAAGAGATACTGGCCTGTAGTTCTCTTTCTTTGTTGAATCTTTACCAAGTTTGGGTATCAGTGTAATGTTAGCATTGCAAAATGATTTGGGGGAAATTACATCTTTCTCAATTGCCTGGAATACTTTCTGTAGGATTGGTGTCAGCTCATTCTTGTATGTTTTGTAGAATTCTGCTGGAAAGCCATCCAGTCGAACATTTTTTTTATTAGGTAGTTTTCGTACGACAGAGTCAATTTCCTGGGTTGTTATTAGCCTACTTAGTGTCTCAATGTCTTCCTGTTTTAACCTAGGGAGGTTGTGTGATGTCAGGAAGTCCTCCATTTCATCTAGGTTATCAAGTTTGTTTCCATATAGGTGTACATAGTAATCGCTGATAATCCTTTATATTTCTTCAGGGTCAATTGTGATTGGATTTTTTGCATTTCTGGTTGTGTTTATTTGGGCTTTTTCTCTCTTTTGCTTGGTCATTCTGGCTAGGGGCCCATCAATCTTGCTAATTCTTTCAAAGAACCAACTTTTCATTTTGTTGATGTTTTCTATGATATTTTTGTCTTCCATGTACTGTATTTGGGCTCTTATTTTTGTGATTTGAATTCTTCTGCTAAAGTTGGGATTTTGGTAGTCTTCTCTTCCAGTTCCCTTAGGTGATTTGTTAGGCTCTCCACTTGTGATCTCACAGTTTCTTGATATTTGCTCATAGTGATATAAATTCCCCTCTTAGAACTGATTTCATGGCATCCCAGGGGGTTTGTTAAGATGCTTCTTTATTTTCATGTTTTCGGGGGTCTTTCAATTTCTTCTCTGACTTCAGTGTTGACCCAGTCATTGTTCAGTATCATGCTGTTTAGTGTCCATGTCTTTGTGGGCTTTGGAGAAATGTTGTTGCTTTTGATATTTATTTTTATTCCATTGTGGTCTGAGAATGTGCATGACAAGATTTCAACCTTATGAAACATTTTTATGCTTGATTGAGGGCCAAGGATGTGATCGATCTTGGAGTATGTTCCATGTGGTGATGAGTATAATGTATATTCTGTGTTTGTTGGGTGGGATAATCTGTAGGTATCTACTAAGTCCATTTGGTCAAGTGTAAAGTTGGGTTCTGGATATCCTTGTTGATTTTTTTCCTCAATGATCTATCTAGGCTGTCAGTGGGGTATTCAAGTCCCCTGCTATAATAGTGTTAGAGTCAATATCTTTTTTTAGTTTATTTAATAGTTGCTTTATAAATGCTGGTGCTCCTGTGTTGGGTGCATATATGTTTAGGATGGATATTTCTTTTTGATGGATTGAACCTTTTATCATTATGCAATATCCTTTTGCATCTTTTTAAATTTTTGATAGCTTCAAATTTGTTTTGTCTGATATTAAGATTTGAACTCCTGCCTTCTTTTGTGATTCATTTGCCTGGAAACTCCTTTTCCATCCTTTAACTTTGAGTCTGTGTCCCTTGTAGTGAGATGAGTCTCCTGGATGTAGCAAATAATTGGATCATGGTTTCTTATCCAGTTTGCCATTCTGTGAATTTTCATTAGTGCATTTAGTCCATTTACATTCAGGCTGATTATTGATATGTGACTGCTTATCCCTGTCATGAGGTTCTTAGTACGTTTTTTCTTTGTTTGCTTATTTTCTTTTGACTTTGGGGTTAAAGTATGTGTCTGTTTTCAAGTTTCTTGTTGTACTGTATTCTCTGTTGATTCTGTGTTCTGGCTGTTCTCTTGGGAAGTATGTGGCCATTTTTTTGTCTTTCTTCTATGTTTAATACCTTTTTAAGTGTCTCCTGTAGAGCTGGTCTGAAAGTTGCATAATCTATTAGGGATCGGATATCTGGGAAGGATTTTAATTCTCTATCACTGATGAATCTGAACTTGGCTGGATGGGAAATTCTTGGTTGAAAGTGTTTTTCTTTGAGGACTTTGAATGTAGGGCTGTGGTCTCTTCTTGCTTGTAGTGTTTCTGTTGATAGGTCTCCTGCTATTCTGATTGGTTTTCCCCAGTAGGTAGTCTGACCTTTCTCTCTTGCGGCATTTATGATTGTTTCTTTTGTACCGTCTTTGTGTAGGCAAATTACTATGTGTCTAGGGGTTGGTCTTCTCATTTGATGTCTTTTGGGGGTTCTCCATATCTCTTATGCTTGGCTTGTCACATCTCTGGTGAGATGAGGAAAGTTTTCTGAATTACCTCCTGGAATACTTGTTCCAAGTTGTTCTCATTTTCCCTTTCTTCTTCTGGGATACCAATCAGGTGTAGTTTTGGCCTAAATATAATCACACATCTCTTGTATCATTTGTTCTCTCTTTCTGAGTCTTCATTCTAGTTTTTTACAGATCAGGTTAATTCCATGTTCTGGTCTTCAAGTTCTGAGATTCATTCTTCAGCTAGATTAATTCTGCTTTCCATGCTTGTCTTCTTGTTATTTATTTCCTGGATGAAATTTTTTATTGCCAGAATATCTGCTGCAAGTTCTTTCAGTGTTGCATCTTGTCTTTCTTGAGTCTTATTCACTCTTTCCAACCATTCCCTGATCCCTGTCATATTCTGGGGCTAGTTTTGGTTTGGGCCAGCTCATTATTTGGGCACCAAAATCTGATTTCTCAGGAGTTTTGTCTTTGGTAGACTTGGAATTCCCTGAGGCCATCCTTTGACTTTTCCTCCTTTGTGACAGATCTCTGTTTTGTTTTGTTTTTTTCTTTAGTTCTGTTATTCAGTGTCAGTGGGAGACGCTTTCCCTTCTGATGTTTGCTCAGTCTCTATTCTTCCCTGATCTGGGCTCTGCATTTGTTCTATTTTGAAATAGGATAGTGGATGGGAAGCTTTGCTGTCTCTTGTAGTTTTTGAAATACAAGTAAAGTGGGGGATGGGGTGCTAGGAGCCAGATGTTACTTGCAAATTAAAATGTTCATTTATTGTGGTATGTGTTCCCTGAGATCCACTCCCCACCACCACTCTATATGATGATGCCAAGCAGAAACCAACCCACACTACAAAACAATCTACAATAACAACAAAGTGAGATAAAACAAACCACCACAATAACAAAACCTAAGAAAACTAAACACATACACACACACGCCTAGTACAAAGTGAACAGAGAAGAAAGACAAAAAGACTGAAGGGGGGAGAATAAGAACGAAGAAAAAAGAGAAAGAAAAAAAGGGGAATTCAGGTGGGACCCTCACACATATATTGACACACCCCTTAAATTATAAAAAATGATATTTAAAAAAACCCAGAAGAACAAAAGAGCAAAAGCCAACAACAAAATCAAAAGATGAACATTCAATCATTCACATATGCACATAAACAGAGAATGACAAATGAAAGAAGAAACAACAAAAGAAAAGGAAAAGAAAGAAAAAAAATTTGGGTGGGGATGCAGGTCAAAGCCTCCCATACACATTCATGCACAAAGGAAAAGTATTTTAAAGTAGATGAACTAACAAACAGTTAGAAAATTTTTAAAATTAAAAAAATAATTGAAAAATTTAAAAAACAAAACAGAACAAAACAAAAACAAAGACAGAAAAACCTGTACTCCTGTGGCAGACTCTGTAATTGTTCCTCTAATCCTGTCTCTTCTGCAGAGCCACCTCTTTCACTCTCTCCTCAGGGAATGAAGCAGAGAAAGAGGAGGGGCAGTGGAAGTGGGTGGGGCTGCAGTCCTCCCCTCCCACTCTTGTATGGTCAGAGAAATCTCTATTAGGGATGTGCAGGATAGTCTCTTCCCCAGGTATGTACTCTCATGATGTTGCCCCAACCAGGCATATCCTGGAATTGGGTTCTCCTATTGCCACTGATGTCCAGGCTCCCCTCTGGTTTGTCCCTTTCAGTCGTGGCCCAACTGTGTGGGTCTGACAATCAGAGGTTTGCTGGGGAGGAGGGGCTTTAGGTCAGCCCAAACCATTTGTCCCATGGCTGAATCAGGGTAGGGAGTGGGGTACCTGGAACTCAGCACTCATCAGGTCCCTCTGAAGTTTGTGCTCTCAGGATATTTCCTCTGGACCATGATCCAGCCCTGAGTAGTTGATCTGCCTTCAAAGAGATGGGATCTCTGGGCTCCATCCACAGCCCCTTCCAGCGCCTTGTTAGGAGCTGAAGTGGTGAGGCAAAGTTGGAGCAGTCTCTCTCCTACTTCAATGGTAAAGGAGCACCTGAGGCAATAGTTTGTGGGTGTTGCTTAGCCAACAAGTTGGAGGCTGGGGGCAGGGGGTGCTGGGTGGAGCAATGCAAATATCTGCCTGGAAAATGGTTGCGGTGGGTGGCTCCTCACCAGGCATATATTCCTCTCTCCAGATTCCCCAATGTTCTCTCTCCAATAATCAAATCCTGCACTCCAGTGGTCCAGTATGCCAGGTGATGGTGTGGGTAAGGTGCCAGTGCTGGGAATCAGCTGAATTCAGCAGGCTATTCTCAGACACGTTCCAGCAGGCAGCAGATGTTTCTGTGATGATCTTGTGGACTGTGCTCTAATTTCAGGGTGGTGGGGGCTTGCAGTCGCCCTCAGAGGGGGGACCTGGGTGCATGCAAGCTGAGTATCCCCTCAGACGGACTTTCACACTTTCACGCTCCCACCAGCACCCACCTACTCATGTGGAGATTCTTTATTTTCACTTACCTCCAAGGAGATTCTTACAGCCTGACGTGTCGGCCGCCATCTTCAGCTACCCTGAATATCTTAATGATGTTGATTCTTCCAAATCAAGACCATGGAATATTTTTCTATTTGCTTGTATTATCGTTGATTTCTTTGAGTTCTCATTGTAGAGATCTTTCACCTTTTTGGTTAGGTGTTTTCTGAGGGGTGTGTGTGTGTGTGTGTGTGTGTGTGTGTGTGTGTGTGTTTGTGTGTGTGTGAGTGTGTCTGTTGTAAATGGGGTTGTGTTCCTGATTTGGTTCTTAGCTTGAATGGTATTGGTTATAGAAACACTACTAATTTTTGAATGTTTATTTTGTAACCTGAGACTAACTGAAGTTGATTATGAGTGCTGGGAGTAGTCTTTTGGTGGACTTTAGGGTCCTCTAGATGTAGAATCTTCAAAGAGACATAATTTCACTTCCTGTTTTATTTTGGATGCCTTTTATTTTCTTTTTCTCATCTGATTGCTCTGCTAGAACTTCCAGTACTATGCTGAATAGGAGTGGAGAGAGGGGGCATTCTTGTTTGATTCCAGTTACTAAAGGAAATAGTTCCAATTCCTGCTCACTAAGTATAATGTTAGCTGTAGGTTTGTCACAGATGTCTGATTATTTTGAGAAATTTTCTGGAAATGCCTAGGTGGTTTAGGGTTTTACTAATAAGGGATATTAAATTTTATATAATGCATTTTTCTTCATTGTTTGAGATAATCCTGTGGTCCCTGGTTTTTACTTCTATTTATGTAGTGACTTACCTTTGTTGATTTGCATATGCTGAACCAGGCTTGCATTCTCAAAATAAACCACACATGATCATGATGTATAATTTTTTTAATGTACTGTTGAATGTAGTTTGCTAGAGGTTTGTTGAAAATTTTTGTATCTGTGTTCATCAGTGAAATTGGCCTAGTTTTCTTTCATAGTTGTGTCTGTCATGTTTTGGTTTCAGGGTGTTAGCTTTATAAAATGAGATCAGGGGGGTCCTTACTTCTCAATTGCTTAGAATAATTTTAGTAGTTTGGTTCCAGCTCTTTTTTAAATCTAATAGAATCCAGTTGTGAAGTTATCAGATCCTGAACTATTTTTGTGGATTTTTTTTTTTTTTTTCTAATTTAACCTCACACGTTATTACTGGTCTGTCCAGTATTTCAATTTATTTTTGTTCCAATCTTGCAAGGTTGATTCCAGGAATTTATTTGCTTTATGTTTTCTAATTTACATACATATGAATAATTGTAGTAGTCTCTGATAATACTTTGTATTTCTTCTAGGTTGGTTGTGATGTCACCTTTTTCATTTCTTGTGTATATATGTGGATTTTCTCTCTCCTTTTTGTTTCTTGGGTTATAGTCCAGTCAATCTTGTTTACCTTTTCTAAAACCTAGTTTTTGACTCACTGATTCTTTAATATGTTTTGGGGAATTTATTTCTGCTCTTATGTTGAATATTTCCTTTCTTCTTCTACCTATGGTTTCAGATTGTTCTTGTCTCTTTAGTTTTTATAGGTGTGTTGTTAGATTGTTATTTTGAGATCTTTCTGGTTTTCATTATGTGGAATTGCAGTGTGATGCATTTTCATTTTAGTATTGCATTGGCACTCTCCCAGAAGTTTTGGTAAGTTGCTAGTTTGTCAGTTTGATTTTTTAAATTATCATTTGTTTCAAATATTTTTTCTTTTAAATTTATGTCTTGAGGTTGTTGTTGATCCAAAAAACATTCAAGAATAAATTGTATCATTTCCATAAGTTTGTGTGCTTTCAAGGATTCCTCTTGGTGTTGATTTATAGTTTTTCTAGATACATAATCACTCATTCAATAATAGCATTGGACAAATTTAATTAAGGTTTGTCTTTACATAAAAATATCTAGGTAATAGGAGATAAGAGCATTTAAAATTTAGATATCAAACAATGGGTTTATTTAATGAAGTGTAAGATGTTAGCACTAAGTTTTGAAAAATAAGTACTTAACCTAATGTATGAGAATGTCATCAAAATCTTAAAAACTTTCAATAGATAATTTTATTTAAATGCTACTATTTTAATAATTTGTTTTAAATGCTATTATTTTAATAATTAAAATAAAAAAGCAAAAAGAAGAAAAATATTTTGTGACAGGCAAAATGTTATAAATTTCAATTTAAGTTTTTCTATAGCTTTATTAGGACACAGCCACACTTATTATTTTTCATATTGGCTATGGCTGCTTTCATACTACGATGGCATATTTGAGAAGAGATCATTGAGACTGTATATCCAGCAAAGCCTAACATATTTACTATATGGGTCATTTTTTAAATTATAAAGATGTGGGATACATTGATTATGCAAGTACCCTTGTTGATGAGGTATGTCCCCCCTCCACTAGCAGTTTCCCTCAACTGCCAATCCAACACCACCTTCCTTGACAGTTTCCCACTACTACTAATCCCTTTCTTATAGTATTACAATAATTGTTCAAGGTCTGCTTACGAGTGAAAACATATAGAACTCCGTTCTTTGTTTCTGTGATATATCACTGAGTTTGAGCGACTCTAAATCTATCCAAGTTGTTACGAGGTACATATGTTTGTCCTTCTTTATGACTGCATGATATTCCATTGTGTATATGTACCACATATTTTTATCAAGTCCAGCTTCAATGGGCAACATGGTTGGTGCTATTGTGAATAGAGCTGCAACAAAGATACATGTGCAGGTATCTTTTTTGTAGAATGATTTGAGTTCCTCCTGGTATATTCCCATTAAGGGAATTCTGGGTCATACGGAAGGTCAATTTCTAGTTCTTTCGAAAGTTGCCACACTGTCTTTCAAAGAGGTTGCACTACTTTACATTCCCACCAGCAGTGTAGAAGTGGTCCTTCTTCTCAGCATCCTCGTCAGCATCTGCTGTTGTTTGCTTTATTAATGATGGCCATTCTTACTGGAGTTAGGTGGTATCTCAATGAGGTTTTGATTTGCATTTCTCTTATGATGAATAAGGTGGAACCCTTTTCATCTGTCTGTTGGCTGTCCATATATCTTCTTTTGAGAAGTGTCTACGTATGTCTTTTTCCCACTTTTTAATGGGGCTGTTTGTTTTTTTTCCTTTTGGCACGTTTGAGATCCTTGTAAATCCTAAATGTTAGGCCTTTGCCAGATATACAGTTGGCAAATCTTTTTTCCATTCTGTGGGCTGTCCCCATGCTCTCTTGATGGTTTCTTTTGCTTTGCAGAAGCTCATCAGTTTGATGAGGTCCCAATTGTCTCTTATTTAGTAAGGTATGGATGTTTAGGGTTCTGAATAGGAATTGGTTGCCAGTTTTAATTTCCATAAGGGTGTCTCCTACGTTTTCTAAGATTCTTATAGCTTGAGGTTTTACATTCAAGTATTTGATTCATTTAAAGTTAACTTTTGTGTATGGTGATAGGCATAGGTCTTGCTTCAATTTTCTGCATGTGATCAGCCAGTTTTCCCAGCACCATTTACTGAATAGGTTCTCTTCTTCCCAGTGGTTGTTGTTGGAGGCTTTGTCAAATATGAGTGGGTTATGAAATTGAGGCTTTGCTTCTGGAATCTCTATCTTGTTCCATTGGTCTATATGCCTGTTCTTGTACCAATAACAGGCTATTTTGATTACTGTAGCATTAGAAGGTAAAGTTTGAAGACTGGAAGTGTGATACCTCCTGCTTTGTTTCTTTTGCCAAGGATTGTTTTGGCCATTCATGGTTGTTTACATTTCCATATGAATTTCTGTATTGTCATTTCCAGGTCTGAGACGAATATTGTTGGTAACCTAATGAGTATTGCATTGAATCTGTAGATTGCCTTTGGTAAGATGGACATCTTAACAATATTGACTCCTCCTATACATGAACATGGAATATTTTCCATTTGTTTGTGTCTTCTTGCATTTCTTTGAGCAGTGTTTTGTAGTTCTCATTGCAAAGAATTTTCACTTCTCTGGTTAGGAAGATGTCGAGGTATTTCATTTTTGTGTGTGGCTCTTGTGAATGGGATTGTGATTTTAATTTGAGTCTCTGCCTGCTTGTTGTTGGTGTGTAGGAATGCAACTGTCTTTTGCACATTTATTTTGTACTCTGAGACTTTGTCAAAGTATTTTATCAGTGCAGCAGGTTTTTGACAGATTCTCTTGGATTTTCAAAGTATAGGATCATATCATCAGCAAAGAGGGATAACATGACTTCTTTTTCTATTTGGATACCCCTGATTTCCCTCTCTTTCCTAATTGCCTGAGCTAGGACTTCCAACACAATGTTGAACAAAAGGGGTGAGATTGGACAGACTTGTCTTGTTACAGTTTTCAGGGGAAATGTTTCTAGTTCCTTTCCATTTAGCAATATGTTAACTGTGGGTTTGTCATAGATGGCACTTACTATTTTGAGGTATGTTCCTTCAATACCTAGGTGTTTGAGGGCTTTTATCAAGATGGGATGCTGGATTTTATCAAAAGCTTTTCTACATCTAATGAAATAATCATGTGGTTCTTGTTTTTGCATCTGTTGATGTATTTAATGACATTTATGGTTTTGCAAATGTTGAACCAGCCCTGCATTCTGGGGATAAACCCACTTGGTCATGGTGGATGATTTTTGAGAAGTGCTTTTGATCCAATTAGCTAGAATCCTGTTGAGAATTTTTGCATCTATGTTCATAAGGGATATTGGCCTGTAGTTCTTTTTTGTTGGATCTTTACCCAGTTTAGGCATCAGTGTGATGTTAGCTTTGCTATATGTTTTGGGGAGAATTCCATCCTTCTCAGTTCCCTGAATACTTTCAATATTCCTGCTCCTCCAAATAAGTTTTGTAGAATTCTGCTGGAAATCCATCTGGTCCAAGGCTTTTTTTGTATGAAGTTTTTGTATGACAAAGTCAATTTCCTGGGTCACTATTGGTCTATTTAGGGTCTCAATGTCTTCTTGTTTCATCCTAGGGAGGTTGTGTGATGCCATAAAGTCCTCCATTTCATTTAGGTTATTACGAGTGTTTCCTTATAGGTGTACGTAGTAATCTCTGATAATCTCTTGTATTTCTTCATGGTCAGTTGTGATTTTTTCTATTTCTAATTATGTTTATTTGGACTTTTTCTCTCTTTTTATTTATTTATTTATTGCTATTCTGACTAAGCGTTCATTGATCTTGTTATTTTTTTTCAAAGAACCAAGTTTTTGTTTTGTTGATGTTTTCTATGATACTTTTGTCTTCTATGGCTAGTATTTGGGCTCTTATTTTGGTGAATCTGATTCTCCTGCTAAAGTTGGGATTTTGGTGTTCTTCTCTTTCCAGTCCCCTTAGGTTATTTGTTAAGCTCTCTACTTGTGATCTTTCTGTTTTTTTGATGTGTGGTTGTAATTATATAAATTCCCCCTCTTAGAACTGCTTACATGACACCCCAGAGGTTTGAGTAAGATGTTTCTTCATTTTCTTTTGCTTCCAGTAATCTTTTAATTTCTGCTTTGATTTCAGTGTTGACCCAATAGTTGTTCAGCATTATGCTGTTTAGTGTCCATGTCTTCATGGGCTTTCGGGAGATGTTAATGGTGTTGACATTCATTTTCATTCCATTGTGGTCTGAGAATGTACATGACAAGATTTCAACCTCATGAAATTTGTTTATGCTTGATTTATGTCCAAGAATGTGATAGATCTTGGAGTATGTTCCATGTGCTGATCAGTAGAATGTATATTTTGTGTTTGTTGGGTGGAATAATCTATAGGTATCTATTAAGTCCATTTGGTCAAGTGTCAATTTTAGGTTCTGGATTGCCTTGGTTTTTTGTTTTTGTTTTTTTTTTTTGCTTTGATAATATATCTAGGCCTGTAAGTGGGATATTCAAGTCCCCACTATAATAGTGTTAGAGTCAATATCTTTTCATTTATTTGTTTATTTAGTAATTGCTTTATAAATGCTGCTGTTCATGTGTTGGGTGCATGGATGTTTCTTGTTGATGGATTGAACCTTTTAACATTATGAAGTATCCTTTTGCATCTTTTTAAATTTTTGATAGCTTAAAGATTGTTTTGTCTCATATTAAGATCACAACTCCTGCCTTCCTTTGTGACCTTTTTGCCTGGAAACTCATTTTCCATCCTTTAACTTTGAGTCTGTCTTGGTCCCTTGTAGTGAGATGAGTCTCCTGGATGCAGCAAATATTTGAGTCATGGTTTCTTATCCAGTTTGCCTTTCTGTGTCTTTTCAGGCTCTGTAGTTGTTCCTCTAATCAGGTCTCTCCTGCAGAGCCACCTCTTTCATTCTCTCCTCAGTGTCTGGAGCAGGGAATGAGGAAGGGTAGTGGAGCTGGGTGGGGTTGCAGGCCTCCCCTCCCATTCGTGTTTGGTCAGGGAGATCTCCTCTAGTGGGGAGGTGTGGGAATGAGGATTGTCTTTTCCCAGGTATTTACTTGCAGGGGGTGCCCCAGTCAGGCCTATCCTGGAATGGAGTTCTCCTATTGCGACTGACATTCAGGCTCCACCCGGGTTCATCCCTCTCAGTTGTGGCCAAGATATGTGGGCCTGATGTTCAGAGCATTGCTGGGGAGGAGGAAGTTTGGGTCAGCCCTGGACTCACCACTGATCTCTTTGGATTCCTTCCTCATCCTTTTCTTGCCATACCCCTTGTCCCGCAGCTGGATCAGATCAGGGTAGGGGGTAGGGTGCCAGGAATTCAGCACTCACCAGGTCCCTCTGAAATTTGTGCTTTCAGGATATTCCCTCTGAGTCATGATCAATCCCTGAGTAGTTCATCTGCCAGACACAAAGATTGTTTCTGTTGCTCCGTGGTGGATAAATCAGAGCACTTTCCTGCCCTGCCTTCAAAATGGTGGTGAGGTGTCTCTCTTGTCCTCTTCCATGGGACTTTGCCTCTGGATTCCCTCTGCAGCCCCTGCAGCCAGTGTCCTGCCAGGCACTGAAGTGGTGAGACAAAACCTGGAGTTGACAGTCTCTCCTGCCTGTGGTATAGGAGAACCTGCGGCAATAATCTCTCCCCTCTGCTTTTCACAGGTACACTTTTGCCCATTAAAAAAAATGGCACTTAGCTTCTGCAATTTGGGAAGAGCCAGGGACCAAGCAGAGAACCTGTAGCATCAGCTATTGCACCAGGGCTTAGCCACTTGCTCTTGAGCTCCCACTTAGTCTCCCCCAACATTTTCTTTCATGAAGAGTTTTGTTGGAAATTTAAAAAAAGAATTAAAAAAAAAGAAAATGGCACTCAGCTTCTGCAACCTGGGAATTGCTAGGGTCCAAGCCCAGCAGCTGTGGCACCAGCTGCTGCACCAGGAAAGCCCTGACACCAAACATGTTCACAAAATTTCCCTCACACTGACGCACTCACACCAGGTCTCTCATAGTTCAACTAGCTTGGCCACCATCTTCCTGACCTCCCTATCTGGATCTTTATAGATAAAAATTTGTTGACCTTAGCACAAAATAAAATTAAATTAACTTCTTAAATAGGAAAATAAAAATTTACATGTTTTATAAGTTTGCAACAGAACAAAAGCATATTAAGCAATCATAATTTAAAGTAATGGCTTAAATGGCCAAGAATATCTTTACTGCTAACAATAATACAATATTTATTCGGTAACATGGGACCTTATATAATATCTTCAACTTTTATAAAATATCTTATGTGAAACAATTTTAAAAAATAATCAAAATTAGTTTTGCTATTTTTGAAAAATCAAAAATTGTTTATTGTTAATATTACTTGACAAGTTTTGTAAAATATTTGTCACTTTTGAAACATTTGCACCTATAGCACTGTCTCTTAAAATGCCTGTGCAACATAAATTATCTTTGGTAAACAAGTCATAAATTCATCTTTTAAACTATCAAATGCTAGTTATCTCCAAACTGCATGCAGATAAGTAGGAAATCTAGGTTAAGTTTTATTAATTTTTCCATAATCTCTATATTTCAGTACATTTCAAATAAGTACCATATTTTATGAAACATATACAACAACCACCAGTAGTAATGCTTAATTTTCTTTTTTCTTTCTTTTTTTTTGGAATTGCAGTCTCACTCTGTCACCCAGGCTGGAGTGCAGAGGCACTCTCATGGCCACCCATGAACTGGAACTACATGCGCATGCTACCATTCCTGGTGGGCTCAGGTAATTCACTTGCTTCATTCTCCCAAAGGGCTAGGATTACAGGCTGAATCACCATGCCTGGAAAATTTTCAATCAAAATTAATTGACAGAACATTTAGGTTTGTTTTGGTCAACTGAACATCATGAAATAAGTAGTTCTAATTGCTCTTAATAAATATTTTTATTTTTTAATATGAACTTCTGTTTCCAGCAGAATTTTGGAAACAGATATACTGAATATTCTACAAAAAATAATAAATATTATGGATTAAAAATAACCTGTATTCACCATTAAGCTTGCAAGAAAAAGTAATCTTTTTAACTAGTCTCATGCTTTTACAGCAATATAATTAAGCTAAGAATCACTAAAAAAAAAGATGACTAGAAAAGTGTTTGAAAAATTTTTTAAACTTTCTGAAAAAAAAAAAAGCTATGTTTGATAGTCAAAAATATTTAGAACTGCAAAACAATAGCAGTAAGAACAATGTATTAAAACATGCACAGCTGGGCTTGGTGGCTCAGCCTGTAATTCCACGCTTTGGGAGGCTGAGGTGAGTGGATTGCCTGAGCCTGCGGGTTTGAGACCCACCTGGGCAACTTGGCGAGACCTCATCTCTACAATAAATCAAAAAAATCAGTCGGGCGTGGTAGCACGCGCCTGAAATTCCAGCTACTCGAAGGCTGAGGCGGAAGGATTGTCAGAGCCCAGCAAGTTGAGGCTGCGGTAGCCAGGAGCGGCCACTGCACTCTAGTCTGGGCGATAGAGTGACTCCAACTCAAAAAACAAAAACAAAAAACATGCACAAAGCTAAAATACTATATAAAAGAATGTGTGTAGAATTATAATTTTGTATTTGAACTAAAATTTAGCGAGCTAAGATTTCATCTGAAACAGATTTTTAAAAAGCACAGTAAACTTTTAAAAATGTAAGTAAAAATAAACAATAAAATTATGAGGAAAAATGAATTAAATAGAAAGATTATTAAACAACAAAAAATCAAAAGTTCATACTTTGAAAATATTAGCTGAAAAGACAAAATTCTTGCAAAATTAATCAGAGGAAGGGGAAAAAAAGGCAAGAACCAAGATGTAGTCGTTACTATGGGCACTACAGATAATAACAGGATCATATACAAAATTTTTTGTAACAAATTTGAAACATTTTTATATTTTAGAACATTTATATTACCTTTACTGACAAATCATAATCATATTTATGAAGTACAAAATAAAGTTTCGACATATTTATTACAAAGTAAGGTTTTAATATATGCATACGATATATAGAGTTACTAGATCAAGCTAATTAACATATTTATCACTTCATTTGACTTTTTGTGGTGATACATTTGAAATTTACTTTGTCAGCTATTTTGAAGTGTACAATATGTTATTATTGACTACAGCTGCCTCCTTGCTATGCAATAAGTCTGAAAACACAGTTCTTCTGTGCAGCTGAAACTTTTTACTTTTTCGTCATTAATTCCCAATTTCCTCACTTTAACCTTCTCCTCCCAGCCTCCAGTAATCATTATTGTGTTCTCTACTGGTATGAATTCAACATTCTTTTTATGCCACATATAAGTGAAGTTATATCATATTTGTCTTTCTGTGTCTGGTTTATTTCATTTTGCAAATTTTTACCTTGTTGCCCTAAGTGACAATTCTGTTCAAGTCTGAGTTGTATTCCTTTGTGTATATATACCACATTTTTCTTTATTAATTTACCCATTTATGAACATTTATGTTGGTTCCATATCATGACAGCTGTAAATAATTCTGCAACAGACATGGGAATGCAGATATCCTTTGGGCATACTAATTTTATTTATTTATTTATTTTTTTATGTACTGGGTGTGCCATGAAAATATACACATTTTAAGAGACATTGTCTATGTATTACTTTTCAAAGTTGAATTGAATTACAGTAGCAATGCATGCATGATGTTCGTTCAAAAGATGCCATTAATTAAATGAATGCAAACGTTGCCATGAGACAGACAGGACAATCAAAGAAAATGGAAGAAGTACAGTTGTCATTCAGGGAGTGCAAGACCATTTTGAAGTGGTATTTGAAATCTGAGAACATCGTGGAATTACAGTGACAATGGAGTTGTGAGTATGCAACAGAATCTCCAACATGCCTAACAATTGCATGCATTTGTGATATGTTTGAGACACATGGTACTTGGTGTGACGTGCACAAGGAAAGATCTGGAAGTCCTCACACAGCAAGTCCTACAGTAGTTTGCTATAATCCAAAATGTCTGTTGATGGAAACTACTTTGAGCAGCTCTTATAATTGCAGAAGTCAAATGTGACTTGTATTCATCTTTTGTTATTAGTATATATTGAGTATCACAACTTTACTACAATTTTTCCTTTCTTAAAATGTGTGTACATTTTTGGCACCCTCTGTATTTCCAGAAGTGGGATTACTGGGTCATATAGTTCTATTTTTTGTTTTGTGAGAAAGCTCTGTATAATGAACTTTACCATAATGATATACTCATTTACATTCTTACCTTCATTGTACAAGAATTTACTTTTTTTCATATCCTTGCCAACACTAGCTGTTTTCCATTTTAAATTTTTTTTCAAAAATTGCATTTCATTATAGAGATGTGGGGTACAAGCAAGGATTAACTACACAGTAAGGCTGCATGCAGGTGTGGTTTGGGCCTTCAACTGGTCCTCATATCCCCAAAAGTCATTCTAGACAGTGTGAGGTAATAACTCTTTGTGATTTTGATTTGCATTCTCCTAGTAATTAGTGACATTGAATGTATTTTAATATACCTGTTGGCAATTAATATATTTTTCTCTTAAGAAATGTCTATTTAGATTATTTCCCCATTTTTAATCCAGAATTTTTTTTTTTCATTGAGTTGTTTGAGTTACTTCTGCATTCTGGATATTAACACCTTGTTAGATATAAAATTGATAAACATTTTCCATTCTGTAAATTATATTTTTACTTAGTTGACTTTTTGTTTTGTTTTCTGTGCGGAAACATTTAACTTTTTAGTTTAATGTGATCCCATTTTGTCGATTTCTGCTTTTGTTGCCTGAGTTTTCAAGGTCATATCTAAAATACTCTTTTGCAGACCAAAGTCATTAAGAATTTTCCCATTTTGTTTCTTCTAGTAGTTTCACAGTTTTATGTTTTACATATAAGTATTTAATCCATTTTAGGCTGAAGTTTTATTGAACTAGAAAACCTTGCAAGAAGAATCTAAAAACCTATGCTTTACTGCAGTACACAAAAATAATGAAATTCAAGTTTATGACTTCCTTAAATTGCAAACTGTAAGCCCCCAGACCTTTCTAAGCTAGTTTTACAAAATTATAAAAACAGGTAACACAAATATTACACAAAATATATTTAAAAATAAGAAAAAGAGGTATATTTATCTACTCATATTTGTGACTCTCACAACCTTAATACTAAAACTAAAATAGAGACTTGGAACTAATTCATTCATGAGTAAAGATGCAAAAAAAATAATAAAACATTAGTAGAACATCTAAATATAAATAATACTAGAATGTTATGAACAGATAGGGTTTATCTCAATAGTAAGTCATTGTGTTTATATTAGAAAATTGTCTAATATAATGTAACCATATTTTAACATCTTAAAGCAGGAAAAAAATTAATAAAGTATAACCTTATCTTCCCTTTCAATACCATCTCATGAGTTTACTAATCCAGCCATTTGGGATTAATTATTGGTTTTTCTTTTCCCACAATACAGTAAACTATTTACCAAGTTCCGAAAATTCACTTTCTACATATTTCTGCTGCTATTTTTTTTTTTTTTTTTTTGAGTTGGAATCTCACTTTGTCGCCCAGGCTGGAGTATCATGGCACACTCATGGTCACCCCAGCATCGACCTGCTGGGCTCAGGTGATCCTTCCACCTCAGCCTTCCAAGTAGTCAGAACTACAGGCACACACTACCATGCCCTGCTAATTTTTTGATTTATTGTAGAGATGAGGTCTCACCAAGTTGCTCAGGCTGGTCTCGAACCCATGGGTTCAGGCAATCCTTTCACCTTGGCCTCCCAAAATGCTGGGATTACAGGCATCAGTCACCACACACGGTCATACTTCTGCTCTTAATCATTACCTCCTCATCTTCTCTGCTAGTGCATTACTCTATTCCTCTTCATGGGCAGCTGGTCTACTTTTGTCTTCATCAATTCTGTTGTTCGTGTTCTCACCATTTTTGTAATTGTTCTTAAATTATTTAAAAATTCCTTGAAATCATTCAGTTTTCCAGAACTACAAATATGTAATTTTATTCATAGTCTATACTTTGCCCAGTTTTACTACTCATATGTATTAATATTTACTTCCTACTCAAGTTATAACACTATGCTGTGTTAAAAATAAATTAGATACTGTATTAAAAATGTTATTCAATATGTAATCTGTTCCATGCATTGTCTTAAATTTTAGCAATATAGAAATTAATAAACTATAGTCTGTACAATCAGGATCTCATACAGGTCAGGTCTTCAATGACCTTTACTATATATGTGTTATCTTCACATAGTCCATGATTCTAGTGCAGCCATTGAATTATTTAACTATGTTTACAAAATTTGAATCAATTAAACTGTATTTTCACAATTTCATATTCTTTCTTCTTCATGGATCTTTGAACATGTTGATTCCCTCCATTATATTATTATTTCTGAAATTACAGAGAAAAAAAATCTTAGTTACTTTGTAAACCTAGACAGTTGTTGTATAACAATTTTCTCATGTAATTTTTTTATTGATTTTTTAAAGTATATGTGGTCTTTTTTAAAGCTAGATTCTATAAGAAAATTTTGGTTGGACATATTTAATACATTTTATGTAGATCAAGACATAAGGACACCACTTTTACAATGAGTTAAAATTGTGCTTGACACACTCATTGATAACTTTCTTGGCTGACTTACTGATTAATATTGTAAAGAGTAACTCAGCCTTCACCTGGTATATAAGAGTTAGCAAAAGCTCCAAACATTGTTAGTATGATTAGAAAATAATGGAAACTGAGAAAATCTGTTCCCAAGGTTTATAATCATGAAATAGTCTATGCCATAAGTGTTATAGTTAAGATATTTTTGTCTAGAAACACTGAGCTGGATTAGGTGTTCATGGAAAAAAAATTCCTTTCATCTTTTTTTTCTAGATAAAAAGAAAAGCTTGAAAATTGATCTCCAGGGATATAGAGGTGAGCTAGATAGAAAATAAAAGGATGTTGATATCAATATTGCCTGTAGTAGAAATGTCACAGAGTGTCTACAACTCTGCTATATAACCTAACCTTTTTCTATACTGGTCATTTATTTCTTTAATTTCTTGACAATAGAATGGCAAACTTTTTTAGTTTAAATTACAAATGTCTTCTAGACATTTATCTTCATTTTGCCCTCCTGTATATGGTTCAGTGCTTTTGCTGCTAAGATACTTAATGGAATCTCTTAAAGTCTTTAAAATATAGTACCTAGAAATATAGTAATGTTAGACATTATATAATTATATAATATTTTAAGACATGCTTCTTTAGTAAAATTATACCTTATATACTCAAACATACAATGTATTGAAATGACAACCCATGGAATAGGTAGTATTTTATAGGCAGTATTAGCCATGATATCTCTATATATGTATATGACAAAAAGTAAACATGAAGTCATCTACCATCGAACCACACACATTTATAAGTAACGAAGCCATCATTGTTTTTTTTGAAGCACAATTTAAATGAAATTTAATTGAAGTAATATTTTGAATCTATCTTCTTTACCTGTAATTTCAGATTACACATCTTTTTCCTAGCATCACTAAAGACTGTTCATGCCTCTGCTCTCTGATCCTCCTGTTTCTAGTGTATTTTCCCTGGCAAAACACATTATTCTACAAGTTTCAACAGGCAGACATTTTTATCTGAATGATTTCCCCTTAATTTTTACACATAAGGAGTATGTCTTGCTAAAAGAATTTTGGACATTAAACAAGCAAAGGAATTTGTGTGATGCCAGCTTGTAACATCAAAATTTTACTGTGTTTAATGACAGACTTGTTTTTTTTTTCTTTTTGAAGAAGAATATTAAAAATTTATAGTAGTAAGTATCTCCATTTTAAATGCTCCTATTTTCACCTGAATGGTGAAAACAATATATTTTGTACTTTTAATCATTGACTTTTGCTGGTGTTAAATATTATTTTTCTTTTTTCTTTTTTTTTTTTT
>NW_007246019.1:231379-333197 GCF_000164805.1 Carlito syrichta
GCAGGCAATCCACTCACCTCAGTCTCCCAAAGGCGCGGGATTACAGGCTGAGCCACCGAGCCCGACTAAATATTATTTTTCATAATTAATGTTGCATTGAGAAATATTGAAGCATATTACTATGCCTATTGCTCTCAACCCTTGGATAAAGAGTTTCCTAGAAATATGTAGTGTTTTCTACATTTTATTTTCACTTATAATTACAGCTATATTTCTTCCTCCATTCAATGAAAGCACTATATCCATCTTCTTCAAATTCATGAAGTAATTATATTGTGATAACTTACAAGAAACTTAATATGTTATTTGACTTAGAATAAGGATTTGTAAAATAGGATTTATGTCAGATATTCTTTAGATCTTGGTTAAGTGATAGCTATCTTTAAAATTAAGAAATTTTTAATTCCCATCTCAATTTTTTCTACTCTTTAGAAAAGAAAACTATTATTCTTCATTGAAAATATATGACAGATGTTCAGGGTAAAATTATGGTTGACTTTTATTTTGACTAAAAGTAGCTGGTAGGAATATAATACCGAGAAATATAATACATTTTGTCTTTAAATTTTTGACAACAAAGGGTTTCGCATCAGCATATAAAATATATAATTAAACAGTTCTATAAATACAAAAAAGTACAAGGATTTTTTTAAAGCAACATTATCTTAGATATTCATATATGTCAATACAAAACTATTAAGGATCAAAAGAAAAGTAAATTTTTTTGATAATAAAAGAGTTTCTGAAAATTTGAAAGTGGTGCAAGTTAAGAGGAACAACATTGTTTTGATAATTTTTAGTATGCAATGTAAACAAAGTATATAATTATAAAATATTTCTCATTATATCACTATATAGTTGAATCAACATATATATATATACACAAAAATGGAAATTTCAATGTATAAATGTTTATGTTTCAAGAGAATGAGTAATTAAACCCTCTAAAAAGGAATATTTTTTGAAGAAAATATGAAGTGTTTATATCTCACACATTTTAAGTAAAAGAAAATTAGTCTAAATTTAGATATGAGAGAAAATGCTCTTCAGGATCAAGATGGCTGACCAGATGCAGCTGCACACAGTTTCCGTCACAAAAAGGAATTAAGTAGCAAGAAGATATTAACATTTCCAATATATTTTCTTAGAGAGAGATTCTGGAACTCAACAGAGAAACCACTGGAAGCACACAAGTCTAGGGAAGTGGGAGCCATGCAGCCTGTTTCACCATGTTGCCAGAGCAGACCACCAGCAGCTCCTGGACAGAGAAAAGGTGAGCGAGAGACCCCTGCAGCTCCACACTTCAACCACAGCCTTTGATGGCCCCTTGATCCTTGAAGGATTCAAAAGTATTACATGGAGGACTGCCTAGATATTGCCCAGCAGTACTGCTGGAACTCACATGGAGCTCCACAGGCCTTGGAACCTTGAGCAGCTTCAGCCCACACCATTCTGAAAGCCCAGTCAGGAGGGCTGCATCCTGCCAGGGACAGAGTGAACCAACTGCTGAGCCACGGAGGGAGTGAAGACACAGGACACTTTCATTGCCCTAAGGATAAATTGTGCCCTGCCACTGCAGTGGCTACTGCTGCATGGGAACCCAGATACTCGCCTGAAAGTTGCCGTTTTTATTTGGGACAGCCTGCAGTAATTGTGGCTTGGTGCAGTTTTATATTCCAAGTGTGGATTGCCTATTTCAAAGTGTAGAATCTGGGTGGATCTCGCTAATACTGGCTATACCTCTTTCCCAATAAGAACACTTTTATGCAACAGAAGATATTCTCTTCATCTCTAGAACATTGAACCACTGACCAGGGAATTCCCTCTTGATCCACATTGCGTTTGCTGCTTACTCACACACATGGGGATTCAGAACATGATTTTCCTGACCCAGCTCTCCATCTGGCTTTTCCCTTCCACCTGCCTTAGTAGCTGAGCACAGGCAGCACATTTTGAATCTCATAACCCCACTCATACCCTGGGACACTTGAGTACTTCCCTGGGATAGCATAGGCCAAGAAAAAAGCCCACTACCACTATTGCAGCAAGCTTCCCCCTGCAAGTGTCACCTGCTGGCCTGAGGTCAACTGGCACCACCCATTACAACATCCACTGATATGACAACACAGTGCCAGAGAAGATCTGTTGCCAGACCTCAACTTACATCACTCCCCATAACACGCAAATTACTTAAGAGGCTTGGAGTCTGTGCATATACCCAGCACAGTACTGCCATACTAAGACTTTATATAACCAAGGAAATCCTACAGAGTTTACGTCACTCCCCTGCTATCCTCGTTAGAGCTGGTGCTGCAGCCGCCACTGAGAAACCAGTCAGCCAAGTCCTGTTCCATGCACCACTGCCTCTCCTTTGTAACTAAGCCTAGGTCACTGCACATCTTTCAGACTATTCCATAATCTGAGACAACAGAGAGCTTCTCCAGAGGATTGTCTGCAGATGCTGGCGAACAATTCATTTCAGATGAGTAATCAAAGTCCAAATGGAGTGTTAAAAGGAGAGTCCAGGAGCCTGTCAGAGAGTTTATTTGAAGATTCTATGACACACAACACAAAAGAAAGTAGCAAAAAGCTGACTGAGATAAAACCCTGAGAAAAGTAATTTTCTATGGAAAGGGTAGGTGGGAGTGCTTTTAGTCTCTCTAGCCCTTGCAGCAGACCATTGGTACCTGAACTCAAAGAGAGCCTTTGTTCCTCTTGTGAGCCCAAATGCTGGAGTGGACTGTGATTTGGGGGCTTCTCAAGGGCACTACACTAGGCTACCAGTTTCTGTATGACCTCTTCCCATTCCTCCTAGGCTAAGACCTGCAGTAGCATGTGCCATACCAGGTGCCCACAGTCATGGGACTTTGTTCTTCTCAGGAACTTTCGACACTTGTATTTTTATATCACTGGATCTTCTTAATTAAGGGCATGGCTATACCCAGAAGACCAGCAAGACACAGAGTAGTAGGGTTCTTATGGATTGTCACTCCTAGGAAAAAGGAAAGTACTCCACACCAAAGTGCACACACACAATACATTCTAAAGTGCAAGCTTCACTATGTCCCAGAATTTCCCACTTGAGGTAAGTTTCTTTCAGCAGAGGCATTGACATAGTGCTGGGCTCAGTGGGGAGAAAACCATGGTTCTGCTCCAGCAGCTGGTAAGTCCTGGTACTTTAGGAAGGGTATTGAAGATGGAGACTTCTTCACCCACTCGCCTACCACTGTAGACATTCAATTCTCTCAAGGGAGCTTTGTGCCTGTAGCTGCCCTCACACTGGAGTGACAGCATCCCCACAGGAGGTATGCACAAGGAGTGTGATGCCCCTCCTTCTCTTCACAGAAAGTCAGCATTCCAACAGATGGACAGAGATACATGCCTGATCTAAAAATCCAGAACATCATGACAGAGACAAAACGGGTAGGCAGATCCCTTTCCTGCTCATCTGGTAGTAGAGCTGAGGTATCATCCTTTCCCTATCTAGTGAAAACCTCAGCAAATTTCACTAGAAGCTCCCCAAGTCACTTGTGTCAGAGCTGGGACTTTTGGATACCACAGGAGTATAATAAATATGCCCACCTGTTTCAGCTGCTGCCAGTTCTAACCCACAGGTGTCTCCTAACAGAAGATTGAAGAGTTCGATCCATTGGAAATTTACTAGAAAAATAAAACAGTACACTATACCACTAAGGAATGAGAGAAGCTCCATGAGTCTAGTTACAAAGAGACAGTGAACCCACACACCCTCCCAAACTGCTAAAACAGGCAACATCTGAGAAAACCTATGCATAAAAATTCCCTGTAACTGAGAAACTCATACAGAACTTTTACCATTGAATGCACTCAGAGCCAAAGCTAGACAATCATAAGTTATAGACGTTAAAGTATGATACTCATAGAAAATAATGTTTTAAGTTAAGTTAAAAAATAAATCCATATGCATTTCAGTACAGTCACTTCCAGGTCTAAAAAGAATAATTGTGATAATTTAATAGGTATTGCATTGAATCTGTAGATTGCCTTGGGCAGGATGTACATCTTACCAATGTTGAGTCTTCAAACCTATGAGAATGAAATATTTTTCCATTTGTTTGTGCCTTCTTTGATTTCTTTGAGCAGTGGTTTGTAGTTTTTTTTTTAAGATGTGGAGTACAATTCAGGGTTAGGTATACAAATTTTCATTATGCATGTACCCTTGTTGATGAGGTGCCCCCCCCCCTTCAAAACAGAGTCTCACTACTGCCAATCTTGCCTCCGTCTTCCCCTGGCAGTTTCCCACTACTGCCATTCCTTTTCTTATTATGATAATTGTTCAAGGTCCACTTATAAAGTCAGAACATGTGATACTCAGTTCTTTGTTTCTGTGATAGGTCACTCAGTATTATAGATTCTAAGTCCATCCAGATTGCTGTGAAGTTCATAATTTGGTCCTTTGTGGCTGCATAATATTCCATCATATATATATGTACCATTTTTTAAATTTATCCAGTCCTCTTTCAATAGGCAGCACGGTTGTTTCCATGTTTTTGCTATTGTGAACAATGCTGCAATAAACATACCTGTGCAGGTATCTTTTTCATAGGGTGATTTGAGTTCCTCTGAGTATATTCCCAGTAAGGGAATTGTGGGGTCACATGGTAAGTTGATTTTAGATCTTTTAGGAATTGCCAAACTGTTTTCCCCAGATGTTGTATTAGTTTACACTCCCGCCAACTCATCTTCAACAAAGCCTCCACCACTAACTACTGGTGAGAGGAGAACCTATTCAGTAAATGGTGCTGGGGAAACGGGCTGGCTACATGAAGAATGAAACAGGATCCCTATCATCATACCCAAAAGTCAATTCTAATTGGATTAAAGACCTAAACATAAAACCTCTAACTATAAGATTCCTAGAAAATGCAAGAGACACCCTTGTGGAAATTGGAACTGGCAGCCAATTCCTGATCAAAACCCCAAGTGCCCAGGTCATAAGAAATAAAATAGACAAGTGGGAGTTCATCAACTGACAGGCTTCTTAAAAGTCAGAGAAATCTTCAAGAGAGCAGGGAGACTGCCCACAGAATGTGAAAAAAAAAAAATTTCCAACTGAATGTCTGAAAAAGGCCTAACACCTAAGATCTATAAGCAACTCAAGCATGCCAAAAGAAAAATACAAACAGATTCATTAAAAAGTGGGCAAAAGATATGATTAAACCTTTCTCAAAAGAAGACATACAAACAGCCAACAGACACATGAACAAATGCTCAGTCTCACTAATCATCAGAGAAATGCAAATTAAAAACACACTGAGATGCTACCTAACTCCAGTAAGAATGTTCATCCTTGATAAAAGAAAAATCAACAGATATTGGAAGGATGTGGAGAAAAGCGAGTGCTTCTATACCGTTGATGGTAGTGCAAACTAGTTCAACCTCTGTGGAAAACAGTGTGAGGATTTCCAAAATAACGAGAAATTGACCTTCCATATGACCTAACAATTCTTCTTCTAGAAATATACTCAGAGAAATTCAAATCATTCTACAAAAAAGATACCTGCATGTGCATGTTTATTGCAGCACTGTTCTCAATAGCAGAAACAGCAGCTGATTGAAAGTGGGCTGCATTAAAAAAATGTGGTACATATACACGATGGAATGTTATGCAACCATAAATCAGGACATAACTGTGGCTTTTGCAGCAACTTGGGTAGATTTAGAGATTATCATACTCGGTGATCTATCAGATCTATCAGAAACAAACAAAAAAAACTGAGTACTGTTAGTTCTTACACATAAGTGGTCCCATAACTCCTATCATAATACTTCAAGAAAAGCTTTGGCTGTAGTGGAACACTACCAGGCGAGGAGGGGCACACAACATCAATAAGGATGCATTATCCCAATCCAGGAAAAGTGAGGATCAATGGGAAGCCCAAACTTCACCTGTACATAGATCACTCACATACACAATCCTGACTTGTTCTCCAAATCTTTAAAATAGATAAATAAATAATAAATAAATCCAAAACTAATAAAAATAAACAGTTTATCCAGATGAGAAGGCACCAGAAATATACTTCTGACAAAAAGAAAACAAAAAAGTTTCTAAAACAACCCCCAAAACATTACACTAGCACTCCGACAAGGGATAAAGAACAAAACAAAGTTTTTGAAATTCTAGAGAAAAAATTCAAAAGATTGATTATGAAATTGCTGTATGAGTTCCAAGAGAAAGTTGAGAAGCAATATAAAGAAAAAAGTTAGGACATGGCTAAAAAACTTTTTTATTAGATGGATTTTTTTAAAATAAATTGAAATTCTGGAAGCAAAAGGAGCTAATCTAGGGAATTAAAAACATAGTCTATCATAGAAACAAAGAACTGAATACCACATGTTTTTACTCATAGGTGAGTCCTGAACATTTATCACAATACTGAAGTGCTCTACTACCTGGGCGTGGGAGGCAAGGCACCTAACATCACTAATGGATTCTGATCCTAAATCAGGGGTCATGAGGATCAGTGGGAGGCCCAAACGTAATCTGTACATAGAAGACTTATGTTCCGTCTTGTACACTACATCCTTAAAATAAAATAAAGAAACAAAAAATGCAGTGGAAAGTTTAGCAGTAATCTGGGACAAGCAGAATAAATAATTTCACAACATAAAGATGAGACTTTTGAATTAACCCAATCAGAACAAAATTAAAGATAATATAATTAAAATAATTGAACAAAATTTACAAGAAAGTGAGACTACAGAACCAATGCAAAAAAAAAAAAAAATAGTAGCACTGTTATACATCAATAACAATCAAGAAGAGAATGTAATCAATAATTCAGTTTTACTTATAATAGCTGTCTCCCCTCCCCCCAATAAAATATCTAGGACATGATAGGTCTCTACAGGAACTACAATCTGTACATGAAAATAATCATACATTACACAAATGGCAAAACATCCCATGCTCATGAACTGGAAGAATCAATATTGTTAAAATGGCTATACTATCCAAAGCAATTTACAGATTTAATGCAACCCCTGTCAAATTACCAAAGTCATTTTTCACAGAATTAGAACAAAAAAGTTCTAAAATTCGTATGGAACCAAAAAAGAATCTATATAACCAAAACAATACAAAACAAAAAGAACTGAGCTGGAGGTAGCACATTACCCAGTTTCACATTTTACTACAAGGCTATAGTAACCAAAATATCATGCACTAGTACAAAAGTAGATACATAAACCAATGGAACAGACTAGAAACTAGAAAATAAACCAAAATATCTACAACCAAGTGATCCTCAACATAACAGATAAAGAAATATACTGGGGGAAGAACCATGTTTTCATAAATTTTTTTTGGAAAATTGTATAGCCATAGGCAGAGGAATAAAATCACATATTAATCTCTCATCATATGGAAAAATTAACTCAAGATGGGTTAAAGACATTAATGTATGAAACCATAAAAATTCTAGAAGAAAATCCAGGAGAAACTCCTTTGGACATCGACTTAGGCAAATAATTTATGTTTAAGACCCCAAAAGCACATGTAACAACAAAAAAATATGAGGGACTTAATTAAACCAGAAAACTTATGCATAACAAAAGAAATACTCCGCAAAGTATTATGCATAACAAAAGAAATACTCCGCAAAGACAACCTACAGGATGGGAGGAAATATTTGCAAACTGTACATCAGACAAAGGACTAAAATCTGAATCTACAAGGATTTCAATAAGGAAAAAAATCCCATCAAAACGTGACCAAATGACAGAACAGACATTTCTCAATAGAAGATATACAAATGGCCAAAAAACATGAAAAAATGCTCAACATCACTAATCATCAGGGAAATGTAAACTAAAATTGCAATGATGCCAATCTTATTCTAATCAGATTAATAAAAAGTCAAAAAAAAAAAAGATGTTGGCACAGATGTGGTGAAAAGGAAATACTTGTACAATATTGATGGGAATGTAAATTAGTAAAACCTATGTGGAAAACAGTATGGAGATTTTCAAAGAACTGAAAGTAAATCCTACTATTTGATCCAGCTACCCAACTACTGGATATCTACCCAAAGGAAGTCATTATACAAAAAAGATACCTGTATTGTTTATTGCAGCAAGATTCACAATTACAAAAATTTGGAGTCAACCTAAGCACCCATAAATGGATCAGGGTATTTAGTAATATGGAAAATACATTATGGAATACTATTAAGCTGTAAAAATAATGAAATATGTCTTTTGCTTAACATGTATGAAACTGGAGGCCATTGTCCTAAGTGAAGTAACTCAGGAATGGAAAACCAAGTACCACATATTCTCATAAGTGGCAGTTAAACTATGGAACCACAAAGATGTCTAGAATGGTATAATGGGCGTTGGATATTGCAAGGGGGGAGAAAGGAAAGGGAAGTGTGAGATAAACAATATTGTATGGAGTACAATGTGCACTAGTTAGGTGATGGGTACCCTTAAACCCTAGACTTCTTTGCCAGCATACAATTTATCCATGCAACCAAAACCACTTGTATCCCTAGAGCTACTGAAATAATATTTTTAAATGTTCAGTCCTAAATAAAAAGTTAATTATCATCTTTACATTACCTAAGGAAAAATTATCTTTTATAAATTATTAGTGTATTTTATTTGGTTGTTGAAATCACTTATTCCAATGTGATTATTTTTGTTAGTTGGTTTTGTCTTTCTCCTTGACATCAAGGAACAAAAATCTAAATTTGAATTTTCTCCTTCTGATCATTTGTATAAATGAAAAAAAATATTTAGGTTCATTGTGTGTGTGTGTGACTATATTTCTTGCATATAAGATTTTTATTTAAAATTTTAAATATATTGTCTATTTTTCAGATGAAAAAACGTGTTTTTAATTAAATTTCTTTACAATTTACAAATTACTTTAGAATTTTTAGAGATAAGAACTTGAGAGGAAATCTGACAGCTATATGTTTGACTAAAGCAGGGATAAGTATTTTAGTCTCTGTAAAACACAAAGCACTAATTTTATAGTTCAATTTTGAAAATGTCAGTATCTCTATGACATTTTGAATTGCCTCATCAAGGCCATGTAGTCATTAAAGGTGTTTTTAGAGGTAGATGAATTGAGAAATAATATAATTAAATTTTGTACAAAAATTCTAACATTCCCAATGTGTTAAATTTAAATCAAAATGTTAGCATAAGTATATAGAGTTTAACATTTTATTAATATTTCTCTCAGTTTTCTAAAGTGGAAACTTATTTGCCAATATTTTATATACAATCAAGTTATAAAACAAAATAATTATATTAAATAAAATAAAATTACATATATAAATTGAACTGACAAGTAACATAGCATTGAACTGACAAGTAACATAGCATCTTTTTCCTGGCACTTGGCTTATATAATTTTCAGAAAAAATTAATTACTTACATAAGACATGTTATATAATTCTACAAATTGAGTAGTTAATCATATTGAAATTGCCTTTTGACATATACATGATACTATATATTCACTACATTATTTGATAAATATAGTATTTAATGTTACCATGAAAAAATAGTGACAAGATAAATCAATGACAGATTTGAAATAGTAAAGCAAATAATCATTTGCATACACTTGGATTCATTTCCAATATGCATTATCTTAATAATGAAGCTAAGCTAACAGTTACCAAATGGATAACTTTGTGTCACCTAAATACCACATAAGATAGATTATGAAGAAACTCAGTTTCCAATTATATATTACATAGAAATGGCAGAACTAAGGCTATTTTGTGAAACCTAAGACAAACCATATGAATATGTTCCCTGGAGGAGCCAGTAGTCACTTCTGCTTTAAAATGTTTCTACATTTTGTGAGCAGAGGCTTTAATTAATTTTGCTCAAGTCTGCTTTCCCAAGAATTATTGTATTCCAACATACCTTTTCCTATAGAAAGTCCCTCTGGAATAAAGGGAAAATGTATTTGCTTGAATACATTATAAAAGGCCAGATTTTCTATAGTTGTGGTTTCTCAGTGTGATACAAGTCCACTCTATATACAGCCCCTACCATCACCTCTTGCCTCATCAATGTGGTGGTTGAGGGGGAGATGTATCAAGTTTCTAATGCTGCACATCAAATTGCTACAAACATAGTATCTTAAAACAACATGAATGCATTATCTCACAGCATTATCTCATAATCTCATTGTTTGTTATTGAGAGAGGAGACAGGAGACAGCTAGAGAAAGGCTGGGCAGACCTACAGGGTGGATCCTCTGGTAACAAACTGCCACCAGGACTCTCAGGCTGCTCAACAAGCTCCCTACGAGGCCCTCAAACTAGAGCTTAAGTACTTACTACTGAGACAGGAAAAAAAATCAGCTAGCTGCCAAGTACCGACCAGTCAGCTCACCATTAGTCCCCTACCTCCTGCTAATTGGTCCTCAATATTGACCAATCAGAACAGCTAGTGCTAGCCAATTGGCTCAAGCTTAAGGATATATAAGCACCAGGTTTCAGCTCCAAATTGGCAACCCCTTCAAGTTCCCTCACACTGTGAGAGTTTTACTGTCCTCTCAATAAATCCTACTTTTTCACTTTCTGACTGTCTGCGTCCTTCATTCTTCCTGGGCATGAGACAAGAACCCTGACCTGGAGAGCTGCAGAAGATTGTTGGAGCCAAAGAGCTGTGCACCCCAGAAACTCAGAGCTGACTGAACTGGGAGAGTTGCTGGATGAAGGCGAGACTCTAAAGCTGAGACTCTATAGAGGCTAGGCTTATCAACCCACCAAATCAGCAACACTCTCCAGTTTTGTCTTGCCAACCCATTATAGCCAACACTCTGGGGGCTAGGATTGCCAGTCCATCGAGTGAGCAACATGCTCAGGGCTTGGCTTGCCAGCCCATTAGAGCCAACATTTCTTGGACTAGGCTTACCAGCGCCTTGAGCAGATCCACTCTGGGGCTCAGCTGGCCAACCCATTGAGCTGACACTCTTGAAGTCCAGGCTGACCTGAAAATATCCATATCATTATTGTTCTAGGGTAATTATGATAGTAAAAGTTGGTTATTTAGGATGGTGCAAACTGACATAAATGGGGATGATAGAATTCCAGAAAAATAGATAGGACAGTGACACAACCTTTGGGGCGAAGGCAACTGCAATTATCAGCATTCTAGATAGTGCAGCTTGAGAAACACTCTAATTGCTTTTTCTGACATGTGAAATAAATTTGAGCCACTATTATAGGAAAGCACTAATAAAAGCCTCTGAATTGCCTTCCTACCTCGGCGAAGACAGGCATAAAATGCCCTTGATGTGACCTTTTGGATTTGAGAAGACAACATGTATCACAGATGTGAATATGTCTCTAATTAGTCATGTGACTCAGAGGAATACAAATTTACAGTGAAATCTAGAACTTTTTTTAAAAAAAATAAAAGTGTGGGGTACAATTCAGGGTTAGGTATACAAACGTTGATTATGCAGGTACCCTTGTTGATGAGGTATGTGCTTCCCTCCCTTAGAAGTTTCCCTCAACTGCCAACCCCATCCTTCTCTCCTGACAGTTTCCCACTACTGCCAATCCCTTTCCTATAGTATTATCATTGTTGAAGGACCGCTTATGAGTGAGAACATATGGTACTCTGTTCCTTGTTTCTGTGATAAATCACTGAGTATGATTGACTCTAAATCCAACTAAGTTGCTGCAAACTCCATTATTTGTCCTTCTTTATGACTGCATCATATTCCATTGTGTATATGTACCACGTTTTTTTATCCAGTCCAGCTTCAATGGGCAACATAGTGGGTTTCATGATTTTGCTAGTGTGAATAGAACTGCAACAAACATAGGTGTGCAGGTATGTTTTCTGTAGAATGATTCGAGTTCCTCTGAGTATATTCACCATAAGGGAATTGCTGGGTCATTTTGAAGGTCGATTTATACTACTTTTAGAAATCACCATGCTGTCTACCAAAGAGGTTGCACTAGTTTGCATTCCCACCAGCAGTGTAGCAGTGTTCCTTTTTCTTTTCATCCTCGCCAGCATCTGTTGTTGTTTATTAATGATGGCCATTCTTACTGGGGTTAGGTGGTATCTCAATGTTGTTTTGATTTGCATTTCCCTGATATGAGTGAGGCTCAGCACTTTTTCATGTGTCTGTTGGCTGCCCGTATATCTTCTTTTGAGAAGTGTCTATTCACGTCTTTTGCCTACATTTAATAGGGGTGTTTGTTTCTTTCCTTTTGGCTCATTTGAGTTCCTTGTAGATGCTAGATGTTAGGCCATTGTCACATATACCCTTGACAAATATTGTTTTCCCCCATTCTGTGGTGTCTCCCTGCTCTTGATGATTTCTTTTGCTTTGCAGAAGTTTGTTAGTTTTATGAGGTTCCACTTGTCTATTTTATTTCTTAAGATATGGACATTTAGGGTCCTGATAGGAATTGCTTGCCAGTTCCAATTTCCATAAGGGTATCTCCTGCTTTTTCTAAGATTCTTATAGTTTGGGTTTTATGTTTAGGTCTTTAATCCATTTAGAGTTAATTTTTGTGTATGGTGATAGATAGGGGTCCTGTTTCAATCTTCTGCATGTGATCAGCCAGCTTTCCCAGCACTATTTACTAAATAGTTTCTTCTCCCCCAGTAGTTGCTATTGGAGGCTTTGTCAAAGATGAGTTAGTTGAGAAATTGAGGCTTTGCTTCCAGAATCTCTATCCTGTTCCATTGTTCTATATGCCTGTTCTTGTACCAATATCAGGCTGTTTTTGAGAACTATAGCCTTGTAGTAAAGGTTGAAGTCTGGAGGTGTGATACCCCTGCTTTGTTTCTTTTGCTAAGTATTGTTTTGGATATTTGTGGTTGTTTGTGTTTCCATATGAATTTCGGCATTGTCATTTCCATATCTGAGAAGAATGATGTTGGTAACTTAATGGGTATTGCGTTGAATCTGTAGATTGCCTTTGGTAGGATGGACATCTTAACAATGTTTATTCTTCCTATCCATGAGCATGGAATATTTTTGCATTTGTTTGTGTCTTCTTGGATTTTTTTGAGCAGTGTTTTGTGGTTCTCATTGTAAAGATCTTTCCCTTCTTTAGTTAGGAAGAAGCCGAAGTCTTTCTTTCTTTCTTTCTTTCTTTCTTTCTTTCTTTCTTTCTTTCTTTCTTTCTTTCTTTCTTTCTTTCTTTCTTTTTCTTTCTTTTTTTGTGGCTGTTGTGAAAGGGATTGTGCTTTTAATTTGGGTCTCTGCCTGTTTGTTGTTGGTGTGTAGGAATGCAACTGCTTTTTGCACATTTATTTTGTACTCTAAGATTTTACCAAAGTCCTTTATCAGTGCAAGCACATTTTCACCAATTCTCTTAGATTTTCAAGGTATAGGATCACCACATCATTAGCAAAAAGGAATAACTTGACTGCCTCTTTTACTATTTGGATACCCCTGATTTCCTTCTCTTGTCTAATTGCCCTAGGTAGGACTTCCAACACAATGTTGAACAAGAGAGGTGAGAGTGGACAGCCATGTCTTGTTCCAGTTTTCAGGGGAAATAATTCCAGTTTCTGGCCATTTAGCAATGTTAGCTGTGGGTTTATCATAGATGGCATTTACTATTTTGAGGTATGTTCCTTCTATACCTAGGTGTTTGAGGGTTTTTATCAAGAAGGGATGTTAGATTTTATCAAAAGCTTTTTCTGCATCTAATGATATAATCACATGGTTCTTGTTTTTGCATCTGTTGATAGGTTTAATTACATTTATGGTCTTGCAAATGTTGAACGAGCCCTGCATCCTGGGGATGAAACCTACTTGGTCATGGTAGATGATTTTTTGAGATGTATTTTTGTTCTGATTTACTAGAATCTTGTTGAAGTTTTTTGCATTTTTGTTCATAAGGGATATTTGCCTGTAGTTCTCTTTTTTGTTGTTGGCTTTACTCGGTTTGGGTATCAGTGTGATTTTAGCTTTGTAAAATGATTTGAGGAGAATTCCATCTTTTTTAATTGCCTGGAATACTTTCAATATGATTGGTATCAGCTCCTCCTTGTAGGTCTTGTAAGAATTCTGCAGGGAAGCCATCTGATTCAGGGCTTTTCTTTTGTAGGTAGTTTTTGTATGACAGAGTCAATTTCATGGGTTTTTATTGGTCTATTTAGTGTTTCAATGTCTTCTTGTTTCAACCTGGGAGGCTGTGTGATGTCATAAAGTCCTCCATTTCATTTAGGTCATTAAGTTTGTTTCTATATAGGTGTACATAGTAATCTCTGAAAATTTTTATATTTCTTTGGGCTCAGTTGCAATTTGATATTTTCTATTTCTGATTGTGTTTATTTGGGCTTTTTCTCTCTTTTTCTTGATCATTCTGGCTAGGAGTCCATCAATCTTGTTAATTCTTTCAAAGAACCAGTTTTTTGCTTTGCTGATGTTTTCTATGATATTTTTGTCTCTTATGTCCTGTATTTTGGCACTTATTTTGATGATTTGGATTCTTCTGCTAAAGTTGAGGTTTTGATGGTCTTCTCTCTCAGCTCCCTTAGGCGATCTGTTAGGTTCTTCACTTGTGATCTTTCTGTTTACTTGATGTGTGCACGTAGAGATATAAATTCCCCTATTAGAACTATTTTAATGGCATCCCAGAGGGTTTGGTAAGACATTTCGTCATTATCCTTTTTTTCCAGGAATCTTTTTTTTTTGAGTTGGAGTCTCACTCTGTCACCCAGACTGGAGTGCAGTGGCCACTCCCGGCCACTGCAGCCTCGACCTGCTGGGCTCCGGTGATCCTTCAGCCTTTCAAGTAGCTGGAACCACAGGCGCGTGCTACCACGCCTGGCTGATTTTTTGATTTATTGTAGAGATGAGGTCTCGCCAATTTGCCCAAGTGGGTCTCGAACCCGCAGGATCAGGCAATCCACTCACCTCAGCCTCCCAAAGGCGTGGGATTATAGGCTGAGCCACTGAGCCCGGCTCCAGGAATCTTTTAATTTCTGCTTTAATTTTAGTGTTGACCCAGTAGTTGTTCAACAGCATGCTTTTAGCGTCCATGTCTTTGTGGGCTTTGAGGAAATTTTGTTGGTGTTGATATTTATTTTTATTCCACTGTGGTCTGAGAATGTGTATGGCAAGATTTCAACCTTATGGAATTTGTTTATGCTTGATATATGGCTAAGGATGTGATTGATCTTGGAGTACATTCCATGTGGTGATGACTAGAATTTATATTCTGTGGTTGTTGGGTGGAATAATCTGTAAGTACTCATTAAGTCCATTTTTCGAGTGTCAAGTTTAGGTTCTGGATCTCTTTCTTGATTTGTTGCCTCAATAATTTATCTGGGGCTGTTAGTGGGATACTCAAGTCCCCTGCTATAATAATGTTGGAGTCAATATCTTTTTTTAGTTTAATTAGTAGTTGGTTTATAAATGCTGGTGCTCTTGTGTTGGGTGCACATATGTTTAGGAAGGATATTTCTTGTTGAATAATTGAACCATTTATTATTATGCAGTGTCCTTTTGCATCTTTTTAAATTTTTGATAGCTTAAAGGGTTTTTTTACTGATATTAAGATCAAAACTCCTGCCTTCTTTTGTTACCCATGTTCCTTCCTGTCTTCTTTTGTTACCCATTTTGTTATTGTTTTCCATCCTTTAATTCTGAGTCTTTGTGCATCCCTTGTAGTGAAATGAGTCTTCTGCATGCAACAAAAAATTGGGTCGTGGTTTCTTATCCAGTTTGCCATTCTGTGTCTTTTCAGTGGTGCATTTAGTCCATTCACATTCAGGCTGATTATTGAAATGTGATTGTTTATCCCTGTCATGAGAGTCTTACAAATTTTTTTCTTTGTTTGCTTGTTTTCTTTTGGCTTTGGGCTTGACTTATGTGTTCGTTGTCAAGTTTCTTGTTGCGCTGTATTCTCTGTTGATTCTGTGCTCTACTGATCCCTTAGGAAGTGTATAGTCATTCTTTTTTTCTTCCTCTGTTCTTTATACCTTTCTAAGTGTCACCTGTAGAGCTGGTCTGTAAACTGCATAATCTCTTAGGGATTGGATATCTGGGAAGGATTTTAATTCTCCATCACTGATGGATCTGAGCCTTGCAGGATAGAAAATTCTTGATTGAAATTGTTTATCTTTGTGGGCTTTTAATATAGGACTCCAGTCCTTTCTCGTATGTATTGTTTCTGCCTATACATCTGTTGCTATTCTGATTGGTTTTCCCCAGTAGGTAGTCTGACCTTTCTCTCTTGCTGTCTTTAGGATTTGTACTTTTGTGCCTAATTTGTGTAGGCAAATTACTATGTGTCTAGGGTTTGGTCTTCTCATTTGATGTCTTGTGGGAGTTCTGTGTATCTCTTGTGCTTGGCTGGTCACATCTCTGGTGAGATGGGGAAAGTGTTCTTGGATTATCTGCTGGAATACTTACTCCAAGTTTTTCTCCATTTCCCTTTCTTTTTCTGGGATACCAATCAGGCATAGATTCAGCCTCTTGATATAATCACACATCTCTTTTAGGCTTTGTTTTTTTTTTCTGAGTCTTCTTTCTGTGTTTTTTACAGATCAGATTAATTCCATGTTCTGATTTTCAAGTTCTGAAATTCTTTCTTCAGCTAGATTAATTCTGCTTTCCATGCTTGTCATCTTGTTATTTATTTTCTGAATGAAATATTTTATTGCCAAAATCTCTGTTACAAGTCCTTTCAGTGTTACATCTTGTCTTTCCTGAGCCTTATTCACTCTGTCCATACATTCCCCTAATCACTGTCATATTCTGGGACCAGTTATTGGTAACTTCTATTGTTTGGGCACCAAGGTCCGATTTTTAGGAGTTTTGTCTTTAGTACACTTGAAATTGCCTTGGTCTTCCTTTGATTTTTCCTCATTTGTGACAGATCTCTTGTTTTTCTCTTTAATTCTGTTATTTAATGTCAGTGGGAGAGACTTTCCCTTCTGATGTTTGCTCAGTCCTCCATTTTTCCCTGAACCAGGCACTGGATTTGTTCTATTTTGAAATAGGATGGCAAGTGGATAGATTTGCTGTCTCTTGTAGTTTTTGAAATTCGAATAAAGTTAGGGATGGAATGCTAGGATTCAGAAATTACTTGCAAATTACAATGTCCACATATTGTGGTATGTGTTCCTTGAGACCCACTCCCCACCACCACTCTATAAGATGATGCAAAGCAGAAATCAATGCAAAAAACTTGTGAACACACACAAACACACAAAGTAGAATAACAACAAAGTGAAACAAAAGAAGCAACAACAACCACAACAAAATCAAGAAAACTAAACACACACACATGCCTAGTACAAAGTGAATAGAGAAGGAAACCAGAAAGATCATTAAAAAGAAAAAGGAATTCAGATCAAACCCTCACACATATATTGACACACACTTTAAATTATAAAAAAAGAAAGAAAAAAAACCCCAGAAGAACAAGAGAGCAAAAACAAACCAATAATAACAACAAAATTGAAAAAAGAACATTGTCATTCACATACTCACATAAACAGAAAATAACAAAATGTACAAAGAAAGAGAAATAGAAAAGAAAAAAATTTAGAGGGTATGCAGATGAAACCCTCATATACACATCCATGCCATGTACAAAGGAAAAATGTTTAAAAAATAGATGAACTAACAAATAGTCAACAAATTTTTTAAAAGGAAAAAAACCCTGCCCTCTTGTATATATTGTTCCTATAACCAATTCTCTCCTCCAGAGCTTCCTTTTTCACTCTCTCTTCAGTGTCTGGAGTAGGGAAGGAGAAGAGACAGTAGAGTTGGGTGGGGCTGCAGTCCTCCTGTCCCACTCTAGTATGGTCAGAGAGATCTCCTCTGGTGGGGAAGTGTGAGACTGTCTCCTCCCCAGGTATGTACTCGTGGGGAGTGCCCCAGCCAGGTCTATCCTGGAATGGAGTTCTCCTATTGTGACTGACATCTAAGCTCCTCCTGGTTTCTCCCTCTCAGTCATGACCCATTTATGTGGTGTGATGTTCAGAGGATTCCTGGGGAAGAGGGGGTTTGGGTTAGCCCCGACTCACCATTGATCTTTTTGGGGTTCTTCCTCACCTTTTCTAACCACACCCTTTGTCCCATGGATGGATCAGGGTAGGGGGTGGGATGCCTGGAACTCAGCAGTTTTCTGGTCCCTCCAGTGTTTGTGCTATCAAGATATTCCCTCTGGGTCATAATCAACCCCTGAGTAGTTGATTCACCAATCACAGAGATCAGATCTATTGCTCTGTGGTAACCAAGTCAGAGCAGTTTCCTGTCCTGCCTTCAAGATGGTGGCGGTGTGCCTCTCTTGTCATCTTCCTTGGGACTTTGTTCTGGACTCCCTCTGCAACCCCTGATGCCAATGCCCTGTTAGGCACTGAAGTGGCGAGGCAAAGCCTGGAGTCGGCAGTCTCTCCTGCTGCAATGGTGAGGCAGAGCCTGTGACGATGTCTCTCCCTGCCACCTCTTCACAGAAAAACTTTTGTCTGTTTAAAAAAAAAGGCACTCAGCTTCTGCAACCTGGGAAGAGCCAGGGATCAAGCAGAGAAGGTGCAGTACCAGCTGTTGCACCAGGGGCCTGACCATTTGCTCATGAACCCTCACTTAGACAGTTTCTCCAAGCATTTTCTTTCCAGGCAGGGTTTTTATTATTATTATTATTATTATTATTATTAAAAATAAAATAAAATAAAATAAAATGGCATTCAGCCTCTGCATCTCAGGAATCACTAGGGTCCAAACCCAGAAGCTATGGCACCAGCTGCTGCACCAGGAGAGTCCTGGCCGCTAGTTCCCTAGCCCTCACTCAGTCACTCACATACCCCCTCACTCATCAGCATGCACACAAAATTTTCCATGCACTCGCTCACTCACACGGGGACTCACATAGTCTGACTGACTTGGCCACCATCTTCCCAACCTCCACTCAAACAGTATTAATAAGGCATGTGTCTTGCCACACCAGTCATAAGACACAGCATATCCTATGGTGACATAGAAATCTGTGGATCTGTGGTAAAAGAAAAAAAAAATAAGTATTCTGAAGTCAAGTCCAATAGAAGACTCATGGCACAGATCCCTAGGATCCTGGGTGAGAAATATACCTTCGGCACCAGTGTACTCCTCTTCATTTGCAAAGTAGTTTATGGCATTTTATTGAGCTGCAATAAAGGTTGGATGTCTAAACATAAGGAATCAAATAATTTTTGACGGGAACATTTTCTAACTAGCTTGATATCACACTCACTAACTAATAGATGCACAGCAGCACAATAGCAGTTGGTTATGCCCTTAAAATAGTACATTTGAGATGGGGCCCAAACATGTACACTTTCGCACCTATGCCTCCTTCTTAAATGCACGTCGGGCCTAAAGTGGAGAAAGAGTAGTCTTCCCCAAAACCAATTGCTAGAGGAAGAAAAAGAGCTCTGGTTAACAGAGGGATTGATTCAGTATGATCTATTAAGTGAATGGCTATACTGTTAGAACTCAGAGGTGGCTCAGCAGGATGTTGGTGAAAGAAATTCTCCTAGGGCAGAAATGTGAACAGATTAATTGGTCAGTCACTTTTCAAAGATGGTAAAATGACACAAGTCAAAGCTGTTCATAGACTGTTGCTGGGAGAAATAGCTTGACTGGCTGCTCAAGGGACTGAAAGTAGCAAATCTATCTATCTACTTCTTTATTTTTGTATTTTTAGTTGAGGAGATTATTTATTTATTTTTATATTTTCAGTTGAGGTCTCACTCTATTGCCCAAGCTGAAGTGCAGAGGCTGTATCACAGCTTACCGTAGCCTCAACCTCCTGGGTTCAGGTTATCCTTCTGCCTTAGCCTCCCAAGTAGCTGGGACCCTAGGGGTGTGCTACCACATCTGGCAAACTTTTTTGATTTTTGGTAGATATGAGATCTCACTACGTTGCCTAGCTGGTCTGGAACTCCTGAGCTCAAGCATTCGCCCCTCCTCAGGCACCTTGACTGCTGGGATCACAGGTATGAAGCACTGTACAGGCCTGAAAGCAGCAAATTTAGAACACTAAAGGCAAGAACACTTTGGGAAAACAAAAATACTGGGTATAAAGCTCAGTGTGTAGACATAAGGTGACAAGACTTCATGCTTTTTAAATCTGTCTGCTAGAATTTATCACTACAAAAGATGTTCTTCTGTATATGGACAAGATACATTTTCCTAGAACTGTCAGTTAGTTTTTCTTGGTTAATTTAGTGCTGGTACAATAACTGTGTCAAGGAGGAAAAGCTGCCTTCCCATTATGAGAGCTCCAAAAACATTGTTGCTGACCAAGAACACTATTTTTCAAAATACTTAAACAAGGCACTCACTTAAAGAATTCTCTCTGATCTGCTGAAATGATATTCTCAAAGATACACTATTTATACTGATCAAATAACCAATATATGCTGTTCTATTACATAGAATCCAAAGACAGTGTGTGTGGCTTTTCTAACAATCATTTACAGTGAATCAATTGGGAAATTTCTGTTTTAGATCTTTAGATTCTTAAATCCTTAGACTTTGCTGGATTGAATGTCTGAGATCTTGCTGTTAGTCATGAGGGCTGGTAAAAATGCTTCCACTAATAGGATGTGGGCAGATGACATAGTTGTTACAATTATACGATCAGTTTGGGCTTCATATGTCATAATCAGACAGAGAGTTACCTTACTTGCTGGGATTACTGACTCTGATTACCATGGGACACTGGGTTTCATGCGATGCCATGGGTGTAATATGAAAGCCATGGATTTCACCGGAGTATCACTTTATTCCTACAAACCTGGCAACAGTGGAAATGTGGATGGCAGCAATTATTATCTATTGAGAGAAAAAGAAACTAAGGGTGTTGACTTCTTCAGAATAAAGTATGGGACTAACCAATTTAGGACTCCTGAAATATTAGCCAAATTTGAGGACAATCCATAATCAGTACCAGAGGAGGATGAAAATTTCAGCTTTGGGAAAAGTTGCAACAATAAACAATGAAGTCTGATCTAGTAACACTCTCAATTTATGTCTTTTGAAGATAATTCAGCCAGTCACCAAATTGAAGACTCTGTTCCTAGACTACTCCAAAATGTATTACAATTTTAATTTCTTTCTGGATTGAATAATTTGTATTGTGTATTTGTTCTCTGTTTTGGTTATTTTGAACATAAACAGAATACTTGGAAAGCTCCATGTGAGCAGTTTTTTCAAGTAAAAGCACAGGTAGGAATACGAAACTAATGGGGATAAGACTCTAAGGAATACTAATAGTTAAAGTTTGTGTAGAGTATAAAGTCTCTAAAGACATAAAATAGGCTAGGTCAGAAGATGGCAAAAAACTAATGATGCTGAAAATACATAACAAAAAATAAAGTTTTGTGCAGGAAGAAGTGGTCAATCGTGTCCGTTATTGTAAAGAGTCAGGCAAGATGAAGATAAAAGTAGTGTTTTTTGTTGTTGTTATTGTTTGTTTGTTTGCTTTTTTGAGTTGGAGTCTCACTCCATGGCCCAAGTTGGAGTGCAGTGGCACACTTATGGTCACCCCAGCGTCGACCTGCTGGACTCCGGCAATCTTTCCTCTTCAGCCTTCCAAGTAGCTAGAACTACAGGTGTATGCCACCACATCTGGCTAAATTTTTTGTTTATTTTAGAGACGAGGTCTCACTGTGTTGTTCCAATTGGTCTCGAACCTGTGGGTTCAGGAGTTCCTCTCTCCTCAGCCTCCCAAAGTGCTGGGATCACAAGCTTGAGCCACGGGACCCAGCCATGTTCTTTTTTTTAAATTGCCAATTACTAGGCATTAGGTTTTTAGCATAGCTTTCGCTGTTGCTAAAACACAAAGATATCTTCTTCCCCTACATGATTTTGTTATTTACTTTGCTGACTATATTTTTTATTTACAATCTTAATTTTCACACCTAATATTTTCAAGTGGTGTATATTTCCAGTAATTTTTAAATCCCTTTTCGAAAATGTTTATGCTTATTTAAAATTGTTGGTATTGTTTTTCCATTAATTCATTTAAGAACTATTAGAAACATAGAAAATATGACATAAAGAAGATACTACCATACAAAAGATGTGTTAATATTAATAACACAATATTCCAAAATAAATAGGAAACAAAAATAACAAAAAGAAGATAAGTATATGTGAAGATATATATTTGAATAGGAATATGACTGGGAATTCTCTTTTATTCAAGTAAGATGAAAGACCTCTGACATCGCCTTCATATTGTAAAAAAGTCATAATATTAAAAAAATTCATAAGAGGAAACACAGCAGTGAATTTTCAGAACACATCACATATCTACTATATACACATATTCTTTACAGTGCATACAAAAAGACAATATACCAAAAAATTGCATTTCTTTTTTTTTTTGAGTTGGAGTTTCACTCTGTTGCCCAGGCTAGAGTGCAATGGCACGCTCATGGCCACTGCAGCCTCGACTTGCTGGACTCAGGCGTCCACCTCAGCCTTCTAAGTAACTGGAACTACAGGAATGCACTACCACGCCCAGTTATTTTTTTTAATTATTATTTTTATTGTAGAGATAAGGTCTTGCCAAGTTGCCCAGGCTGGTCTCAAACCCGTGGGCTCAGGCAATCCTCTCACCTCAGCCTCCCAAAGTGCTGGGGTTATAGGCTTGAACCACTACACCCGGCCAAAAAATTTGCATTTTATATACTAGCAATTAGCAGCAAATATATCAGAAATACTTTTTAAAATGTGTCCACATCTGTAAGGCAATTAAGGATAAATTGAGCAATATATGTGAGAAGTCAGACTCCTAGACAAAAAACATCAATGTGTGTGGTTTTGAGGCAACTTTACCTAGCAGCTCTCATGGGGGTTAGAAGGACTGGAAGGGGGAGTATGGAACTGTCCGCCCCACACCAGATTTTGTGGACAGTCAATGCATTGCATATTCTGAAGGAAATTACAGTCAAAGAATTAAGTCCTCCTGGTTAGCCATCCTCTTAGACAGAGTTGTATATCTAGCCTAGGTGCTTCCTTTTGGGCCTCTTTAGTAGGAAAATTTAAAAACATTTGTCTCCACTCTTACTAAATAATCAATAATAATCAGTTCTTGTTCACTCATTGTCCTTTTCCTTTCCCTTGTCCACCTTTCAGCTCTGGGGTCCAAAAAATCTTTTTTTTTTTTTTTTTTTTTAAAGGCTCTTTCAGTAATTGTGCTGATCCATCTGAGTGTTGTTTCATGAAGGAACTGGAATGGGGACAGCCGGGGCTTTAGACTTTGGCTTATACTATTGCAATACATGATTAAAAAGCTTGGCTGTAACTTAAATTTTTGGCTTGTTGCTTTAATTGCTACTCCAACACCTGGCAATCCAGCTCTTTCTGGTTCAACTGAGTTCTTAACAATGTGTTTAATATTCATACACAGAAAACTATAAAACATTCCTGAGAAAAATGATAGAAGACCAAAATATTTTTTTAAAAGATACATAGTATATTGAAGGATTAAAATAATTCATCTTTTTAGGACATCAATTCTCCCAAGTCAGTTTCTGAATTCTCAGTAATCTCAAAATGCCAGCAAGATATTTTTTTTCCTTTTTTTTGGGTCAACATTGACAAGCAAATTAAGTAAGTCTGAGAAAGTACAAAGTAGCCAAAATGATTTTAAAGGGGAACACAAAGTTTAAAGATTTACACCATCTGATTAAGCAATAGTATTTAAGTAATATTGAAATAAGAATACATACATATATACATAAATGAAACAAAATGTGAAGTACAGATAAACCCACACATAGTCCAGTGATTATGTTCTTTCTGTTTCAGATTTTTAAAAATTTTCATTTAAAAATTATTGTTGGCTTTAAGAAAAATTTTTTAAAAAATAGATCACAGAGATTTTCCAAGTATGATTTGCCTAGCTTTCTTGAATGTGAATATCTTACATAAACATGGCAAATTCATTAACATAAGATATGATTATCAGTAAAATATTATTAAACTATTGGCTCTATTTGGATTTCACCAGTTTTTCTACAAATGTATTTTTTTTCCTGTTCCAGAATGCAAACCAGGATACTCACATTGTATTAGTTATCATGACTTCTTTGTGTCCTGCAATCTGTGATAGTGTCCCCGTCTTTCCTTGTTTTCATGATCTTGATGCTTTTGAAGAGTGCTTTAGCTTATCTCTGCTTTTCTAAAAATTACAGAAAAACAAACACTAGCTTTTTAATCTATGTAAGTCATATTTTTATTCTTCTACTTGATAATATATATTTTAAGATTTTTAAAAATAATACATAAAAATTGATCAGTTGTCACTTATTTGGGTTGAAAATATTTTCCCAAATACATTATCTCAGTTATTTATAAATGTTCTTCATGCCTTGAAAAGAAGTTATCATTTAAGTATACTGAGTGAAACTACAGAATATTAAATCCTTTCCATCTTCATTTTTTATTCAACTAACTATTCAATTGTACATTGCCATTTTATTCTATACTCTCAGATTTCCACTAGAGTAAGAACTAAAGCCAGAGTCGATATCCTCAAAATCTGTAACTTTCACAATATTGTTTGCCTAGCTTCTTTTAAAAAATGTTTTGATTATAAAGATACCAAATTATACATTTACATAATTGGAAAGTTGTTAATTTGTGCAGCCATTATTAAATTAGTTTCATTTTCATTCATTCTATTTTTGTATATTTTGAAGTAGACATTTTTTTCTATTACTATAGCTTGTTGCATTTGAAAAACAATGTAAATGTTTATTTCGGTGGCATAGTAAGACAGGATGAACTTTTGTACAATAGCTCAATTATTCTGATTGGAAAAATATTATGGTGAGAAGTGTAAATATATGGAGGGACTTCAGAAAATTTATTTTTCATAAGCCACTTTGTCTTACTGATTTTTATTTCTAAATTTTGTACTTTAAGAAAGTATTTTCAAAAAGTTAACAAATTGAAGTTAAAGACACAAGGTTAAAAACTATACTCAATTAAACAAATCCTCTGTGTTTTTTGCAAATATTATCTTTTCTAAATATTGAAATCCCTACAAAACTGTTGAAATGCTTCATTTATGTTTCTGACATTAAAGCAATTATAGAATTCAAATTAAATGCTCCAATAAATAAGGTACAACTGTATTTATATTTCACCGCATATTCAAAAAATTCTTATTATAATATTCAACCTTCATCACCCCATTTCTCTTTTGTGATTCAATTTAAAAGCCATACAAACATGACATAAAAGAAAATCAATGCATTAAAATAAAAGTATTTATGCTCACTATTTAATTTAGTATAAATATGAATCTCCAATGACCAAAGTACAGCTGCCACCTCTTTTCAGAAGAGTATTCTTATTACTGTAAGTTATATGCATTAGCAATTTTATGTATTTCTTATATTTAGTATTATTTATAGTAAATATGGAAAAAAATAGTATCCAATGAGACTTATCTATTAGACTCCTCTACCCTGATGACAACAGTAATGTGTTATAATGTCACTAGACTACACAGTTGGCAAAACATCAGTTTCTCAAATAATAAAGTCAAAGTAATTGTTAACAATTTGCTCTGGTATCTCAAATATAAAGCCTCCTTTAATCATGTTACATTGGAATTACTAATTGGCCACATTATTTATTAATCAATCTTTAGAAAGACACTTGTGAATCCATACTTTTAGGTTTTGTAAAGATGGACACTGCTATCTGTAAATGTTTAAATACGTGAAACATTTAAATCAAAGGACAGAAACATGGAATCTGCAAAATATTTATAATATATTTGAGGTAGAAGAATACATACAACATCTAATGTTTAGATTTTTATGAAAGTATAAGTTTCAATTTTATTTTATTTACTTTTTATTCTATGTATTAACTGATGCTTATGAATCAAGTTTTTATGCACATCTACTACACTTATTAAGGCTCTCAAAAACCAATTTCTAAAGTTCCCTCTTCCCCATATTTTGGCAAAATATTAAAATATATATTACAGACAACTTTGCGTGGTTATTTTAGTGCATGATTATAAACTCATTTTATTATTAATAAAAATTTCTAGACTCCTAATTGCATATGTAAAATCTAAATTAAAGTACATTTATAAGATATAAATGTATATATTTGACATACCAGATCCCTATATTTTATATGCATATACTACTGGTAACTTATATTTTTTAATTTTTAGATATGTAACTGTTCATTTCTTACTCTTTAAGCTCTGTTTATTTCTACAATGTTTTCTCCTTTTAATTAATACTGACTTTTTTTTCCTCCATTAGTGGAAATACAGTCATACCTTTTATTTGGCAGTTTTTCCCCCCTAGCCTAAACAAAATTTTGCAAGTGAAGAAGATTTTTTACTGTTCTGTTACTTTTCTCTTATTAAAATATGTAGCTATGAAATATAATAATTATATGCACTCTCTCAGTTTGACCAATTGTTAAATAAGAAATTGCTTTTCCATAAATAATTAGGTAATGATTTTCTAAAATCTATCTAGTCAATTAAAAAGATTAATTTGTTTGTTTTTTTGTTTTTACTAATTCTGGCATGTTAATACCAGTCTCAACATTTTCTCTAAAATTTTCAAGTGATAGTTTCAATATGCCATTTTTACTTTTTTCCTAGAAAAGTCAGTTTTGCCTTGATGTGAAGTAAAAAACAATGCATTATTTATTTGAAACAGATTGCCCACTTTTTTCCCATTTCTTCCCATTTCTCTTCTTCATGATTTTTCTTTTTCCTATCTGTTGTTTAAAGTGGACATTGTGATGATACAATAATATATAATATTCACATGAGTTTTCCAGGGCTGCCATAGCAAAATTCCATAGACTGAAGAAATTAAACAGAAGAAAAAAAATTTTTTCTCATGGTTATGAAGATGGTAAAGTTCAAAGTCCAATACTCCAGCTAGTTCAGTTGCTGGTGGGTGAGGGCATTGTTTCTGGTGGGTGAGGGCATTGTTTCTGGTGGCCTTACTTAAGTGTTTTCACATTGCAAGGAGAGAGAGAGAGAGAGAGAGAGAGAGAGGGAGGGAGGGAGGGAGGGAGGGAGAGAGAGAGAGAGAGAGAGAGAGAGAGAAAGAGATTGCACAATTTCTGGTGTCCCATTGGACCAGGACTCCATCCTTATAACTTCATGCAATTCTAATTACCTCTCAAAGGTCCCTTCTCCAAATACACATTGTGTTTTAGCTACACAATATAAATTTTGGGAGAAGGAAAGACACAAACATTGAGTCCTTAATAGCTGATGTTTCCCTAAGTCTCCCAACTTCCTCTTAGGACACTAGTCAGATAAAATTAGGGCCCACTCAACAGTCCATATTTTAACTTAATTGCTTCTTTAAAGCCCTACCTCAACAATACAGTGACATTCTTCAGTACTAGGCGGTAGAGCTTCAACATATCAAATTTAAGGGGACAGTTCAACCTGTAACATTGTTCCAGTAGTTTCCTTGGAAACCATAATTTCTACAAAACCAATATCAGTGATTTGAAATAAATAACATGTTGATTAGTTAGACTTCTATAACTTACATTTAAAATATGAAAATTTTCTAAGTATCCATAATTATTTGCAGCTTCTTCATGAAACACAGAAAGATCGTTTAAAGTCACAAGTGTTTTTAAATACAAATTTCATTAGAATGTCTTAAAAATTGATTTTTAGTTCATGTTACAAATAGTCAATATGACAAAATAAAAACATGTTTTCATCTCACTATTCATACAAAATATTTTAGTTGGCTATATATCTTTTCTAGAAATGTTTTTTTCTTCAAAACACTTGACAAATTTTTCAGTTATGTAGTAGATAATATTATTTCCCAAACACTAGGTACTTGGAAAATAAATAGTAAATATAAAATATATGTATAAGTATATATATAGAATTATGGTAATACAATATATTCATTGAGAAATCTTGACATATATTTATATTTTTATGGAAAATGGAATTATCACCTAAACTCCAAATCTCTCCTCCATGTGATACCTTCAATTAACTAATATCTGAAGAAATAAGCTAAATCATTTTAAGAGACAGTCTGAGCAATTTTAAGCCCATAATTCATAGAAAATAAATTAGTGTGAACCCCCACTTCTATTATAAGCTTTAGTGGCTCTTTTCATTAAAAAAAAGATGTAAATAAGAATTATGATTTTGGTTAGTCATCATGAAGAAACCTTTTTTTAAGTGTTAAGTTTATCTACCTCTGAGCTTGAAAGGCATAATTAGATCTAGAGAATTATATAATTTTTTTATAATTACACACTTAAGCTTCAGTTTACTTGCCCAATTGCATTTTATATTAGACTATTTTAGAATTTTTAATTAAGGGTATATTGCAGTATACTTTTTAATTGAAATATAACTCAAGTACCATAAAGCTTGCCCCTTTAAAGTGTACAATTCAGTTTGTTTAATCATATTCACAAAGTTGTTCAATCATTACTAATTGAAAAAGATTTTCATCTCCCCAAAGAAAAGCTTATGCCCTCTCCATTAGCAGTCACTTCCTCTTCCCCTTCTCCTCTCTCCCTGAAAACCACTAATGTCCTTTCATTATGGAAATGCTGGTGTGGTTTTTACGTTTAAATGGAATCACACAAAATGTGACTTTTGTGTTTGGCTTCTTTCACTTGGCATAAATGTTTTTAAGGTTTAATCACCATGTAGGATATTTTAGAACTCCCCTCATACTATTTCAGTTGTATGCATCTACTGTATTTTGTTTATCTCTTCATCAGATTATGGACATTTGAGTTGTTTACATTTTTTTACAGTCATGTACAAGCTTGCGTGTGAACTTGTTTTTCATATTTTGGGGTATATACTTAGGAGTGGAATTGTTGGGTAATATGCTAACTCTGTTTAACATATTGAAGAACTGCCAAATGTTTTTCAAAGTGTCTATATCATTTTACGTTCCCACCAGCACTTTATATGAGTGTTCTAATTGCTGCTTATCCTCACCAGCACTTGTTATTATCTTTTAATTATAGGTATTGTAGTGGAAGTAAAGTACATCTCATTAAAGTTTTCATTTGCATTCCATGGATGACTAAAGACACTGAGAATCTTTTTATGTACTTAGAATCCATTTGTATATCTTCCTTGGAGAAGTGTATTCAAATCCTTTGCCTATTTTAACATTGAATTGTCCTTTAAATATTAACTTATAACAGTTCTTTATATAATACCAAACCCTTATAGAATATGTGAAGTTTTCACCAAATTTGAAAATTATTCAGCCATTATTCGTTAAATATTCTCTTCCCCCTTTTAGGAGCTCCTATTGTGTATACATGGTTGTCCTTCACAGTGCTCCTTGGGTCTCAGAATCTCTATTTTATTATTATTTTTATTATTACTTTCTTTTTATACAGTCTCCATATTGGGTAATTTTACTTAATCTGTCTGCAAGCCCATTGATTTTATTTTTGTCTGCTCAAATCTTTTGTTAAGCACTTTTAGTAAATTTTTTATTTTAATAATCATATTCTTTAGTACAGAATTTCTATTAGGTTTATTGAGAATCGCTATGTTTTGAAACTCCATATTCATTCTTTATTTCTTTAGAAAAGTTTTCTTTAGTCCTCCTAGCATATATTAAAATATTTTTTAGCATGATTTAAAAATATGTGTCCAGTAATTCAGATGTCTGAACTTCTTCAGTGACTGTTTCAATGGATTGTTGTTTCTGCCCATATGCATGAATCATATTTTCTCGTTTCTTTGCATGCATCTAAATTTGTTGTTGAAAATGATAACATTTTTCGTAATATAAACTAGCAACTCTGAAATTCATATTTCTCTCCCTCCCTCTAATTTGTTATTATTTCTACTGTTTGTTCTTTAATATAATTCAGTATAGTCTATACTCTTCATAATTCACAAGCACAAATGTCTCTGAATGGTTAGCTTAGTGGTGAGCTAATGTTTCCACATTTTCTTACCTGTCTGAAACCAATAATATTCTCAAACTTTTCTGAAGGGCTCTGTGTGAGGATTGGAGTATGCCTTCAACAGTTTATCAGGGAGCTAACTACTCCAGCTTAGCCTTTACTTCTTGATTGAGCAGAGCCTCAGCATTATGTAGATATAGGATGGGAACTTAAATCTTTCTTAGCTCTTTCCTGAGTATGTGCTCAGCCCCAATATGAACATAGCTCTCTGAATGCAGTGGCCTTCTAGATTCTCAGGAGTGTTACAGAGCATTTCCAGATCCTTATTGTTATCTCTTTTTCTTTCAAGCCTTTTAGTTAGTCTAACATTTGTTCTTACCGTAATCCACTCTCCTAGCTAGCCACAAAGTTAAACAATTGACTACAATGGTTTTTGACTATCTTCTTTGGAAGCAGGTTTTTTTTACTGGGTAAACTCTGAGTTATGTCACCTAAGTTAGTCAGTCATTGTGACCTCTTCCAGGAAACAACTTGAAAGTTCAAATAAAGACAATATCTGGAAATGAGTAGGCTTTGGAAAATATTCAGTCACATTCTGCCATGTCTGGTGGCTGCCACACTGCTGGTTTTTACCTTGGCTACATGACTGTTAAGTTTTCAAAGTTACTGAAGAACTTCAAGGAGCTAAATATAGGGTAAGTTAAAGTGTGGCCAAATTTGCATTTGTATTCAGAGTCAGCTATTTTTCTTGAATAAATGTTCCCAGTATTGCTGCAAGCCCTTGGTCAATTTCAAAATTTCTTAAAAATTATGACAATTTTGTTCAGTATTGTCATTGACTTATAGAGGAAATAATTTTCAATGGTCCTTCCATCGGCTCTTCTTACTGATGTTACTTCCTAGTGTTCCTTTTAAGTGTCTATATACTTTTCATGTCAGGCTTTAGTAGATATACAATATAATATCACAATAAGGCTATCTGAGGCCAAATAACCTGAACTGGTTGAAGACATAATGGTGCCCAGTCTTGAAAGGCCTTGTAGAAGAAGTCAAGTAGTATAAATTTTATTTCCATGACCCTATGTAGCTTTACAATATTATTTTGTATGCATTAGGTCATTTGGGAACAGTATTGGCACTAAAGTAGGTATTTGTGGTCAAGTCCTGTATTATTATGTATGGCAACAAATGTAGCTAAAATCCACATGTCCCAGTCAGCCTTCCAAATAAAGATAGCAGTTGAAGTTCTTGGGTAGTTTTTCTAGATAATTTCCTTAACAGGGCTGACTCAGAAAGGAAGTACACCATTCATTCATTTCCCCTTTCAGCTTCTTGTCGCCCAGAATATAGTCATGATTGCTAGAGGTACAGCCATTACTTTGTAACTACCTTAGGATGGAAAGTAACCTGTAGGATGGAAAGTAGTCTCTAGACATATAAGAAGAGAAGGATACACAGTACCTGTGTTCATGACTGTGGAATGCTATATCAACTCTGGATTTCTGACATGTGAGAGAAAAATAAATTGCTAATTCATATATACGTGTGTGTGTGTGTGTGTGTGTGTGTGTGTGTACACAGAGAAGATACAGAGAAGCAAACATTATGTATGTCAGTGACAAAGTAGTAGATATACAGGATGAATGAGTTTAGAGATCTAATATACAACAAGAAGTCTATAGATGATAAAATTGTACAGTATTTAGGATTCATAGTACTTGAGTAGATCTTAGTTGCTCTTGCCACAAAACCAACCAGACCAAAAAAAAAAAAAAAACAACTATGTAAGATGATAGGCTAATTTGCTTCACAGTGGTAGCCCTTTTGTTATCTATGTATATTCCCACATCACACTGTATACCTTAAATGTATGCAAGATTAATTTTTAAGAAGAAGCAATTACAACAACCACAGGAGATAAGTTTATGACTAGTCTAATTTTACCTATTAGGAAATGGATGCTTAAAAATGTTATTTATCCTAGCACACACATATAACAATCTTAACTTAATTTTCCAACAAATCAATCGTTAATCTTACTGTTAACAATTTACAGTTTTAGAGAATGTGAAGAGTATGTGGAAGAGTGACTCATTATAGTAGTATATCCCCAACGTCACAAATAGAGTTGACAGTAGTGTGAATTTTGTGTGAATTCCAATATCATGCCTTTTCTAGCCAAATATAATATAGTCTTTAAATTAGCATACAATTATATAATTAGTGTTTGTGTTTTTTAAACACCAAGATTTATCTCCCTTCTTTCTTTTTTTTTTGTCCTTTTTTCAAAATTTGTTTTTATTGTTTTACTTTAAAGATGTGGGATACAATCCGGGATTAGGTATACGAGTGGTAATTGTACAGGTAAAGTTTGGGCCTCCCTTTGGTCCCCACTTCGCCTGGTTTGAGATCAGGTAGGCTTACTGATGCTATGTGGTCCCCATCCCTACAGTGTCCCACTACTGCCAATCCCTTTCTTATAGTATTTTGGTAAATATTCAAGGTCTGCTTATGAGTGAGAACATGTGGTACTTTCTCCCTTATTTCAATTAAAACAATATAGAAAACTTATTCAATTAACCCCTTTATGATAGGCGACATATTTTCAGAATATTTGTGTTACTTTGATCTATGAAAAAATTTATATGTGCAAACAAAAGTGAACTCCTTTTCTTAATATGTAATTCATTTCCCAAACTGTTCATTGTGAAATTTTGTTCCTCTCCATTTGGAAAATAATTTAAAAGCCTTTCTTGGTATATGACATTACAATATGTGCTAAATTTGAGATGTATTATCCCAAACATTTCCATATTGCTTGAAAGGCACTAATGTAAATTATTATTTAAGATAAAACTATGTCGCTGTAACCAGTTTCACTTTTAGCTCTGCCTCAAGCAACCTGAGAGGCTGAAGTAATTATAATAGTCTCAAAGATATGGACAGCAGTGGTGCAGTTATCTTTATGTAGATCTTATATTATGATTTAAAATTCACACTATAATAGAAATAGAAAATCACTTTCATTCAAATGTCAGCATCATCACAAAAATTTATATCATGTATAAAGTGGTAAAATTTGTTTTAATAATTATATATATTTTAGCTTTGCTTTATAGGGCTTTTCAATGTGGAGAATCAATGTAAACTAAAATCACAAAACACTTAAATGTATACTGAGCTCTGACTTTGTTTCCTTAATATTTGCATGTTGAAACCTAATGACAATATGATAGTATTAAGAGATGGAACCGTTATGAGGTGATTATGTCATAAGGGCTCGTTCCTCATGAATAGAGTTAATGACCTTGTACAAAAGTCGCCATGAAACTGTTTCTCTCTTCTTATCCTTCTACCATGTGAAGACACAGAAACAAGGCACCATTTGTGGAACACAGAAAAAAGCCTTCTTTACAGACACCAAATTTGCCTGTGTCCTGATCTTGGACTTCCTAGCCTTCAGAAATGTGAGAAATAAATTTCTACAACTTATAAATTACTCAGGCTAAGATATTTTGTTATGGCAGTACAAACAAACTCAATGTTTTTCTGTTTTAAATTTCTATGACAAATTATGGAATTGGATAAAACAATATTTGTATTCTTTTAAATTTTCTTAGCATCATTTATAAACAATCCATACATGTTTTTAAGTTGATGTTACACACGCATGCACGTGCACACGTACACAAACACACACTATGAACACACAAATCTATGAATAGGTCACTGTGTTTTTCTCTCTCTAAATTTATTGTAACTTTTGTGTTTGCAAGCCTATGGAATTAGATATTTTATTTATCTAAATTTATTGTAACTTTTGTGTTTGCAAGCCTAAGGAACTAGGTATTTTATTTATCCTAAAAGGAGCATTGGTGCAAACATATAAATACCATTAAACTAAATGGCCTAAGAGTATTTCTGTCGTTTCTCAGAGCAATAGTTGGAGAAATATTTAATTAACTCACTTTCAGAAAGGCTTTTCTAAAATGTTAGAACCTGGGCATTTATTTCTTGAATAGACTGAAAAATCATCTTTTACCATAATACGTTTTTTTAATGGTATTGACTAGTTTACATGATGGCCTAAGAATTCATAATCTATTAAAGAAAATGTCTTCATTTATTTCAGGAAGTCTAAGAATGTTTTTGAAACTCCAAATTCCCACTATACATGCTTTAGTTTTTTCAATAAAGTGTTTCTTTTTTTAATTATGTGCTAAAAAGTACATAGATTTTTTTTTTTAATTTCAACTGCAAATCACTAAGAGCTCTTTATTATGACTAGGTAACTCATTTTGCCCAGGTATGCTGTCATAATAGACGTCTCAAGATATGTATTATGCAGTTAAACAATTTTGTAAGAAAATAAACCAGTGTTTAATATTACTAGAATACAGACAACTAAAAATTATACAGTGTATTTTACAGTTTTGCATGGTGTATATTTTATAATATTAAATAAAGTGAAAGTAAATACAGTATATTTTAAGTATAGTATTTTTTAATACAGTACATTCTAAAATATTAAATAAAAGGAAAACAATCTTCAGAAATAGGTTTAAGAATATCTGTGGATCTGATTATTTTCTTTTAATAATGAAAAATGTCAGCATGTATGTCATGAACAAATATATATATTTGCAAAAACAGAGTAATAACCCATTTTTCAGTCAGAATTAACATGATAACATTTGGGAAGCTATATTGCAATATTTTAAAGTGTGTATATGTTAATTTTTTAGAAGTTTCTTCTTATCTTTCATTTGTTTTCTTGTCTTTCTTAGTCCTTTCTGAGGCGAAAATAAGTAAGATAAAAACATTCAAATTTACTTTTCCTCGCATCATTGTGTTATTTTTATAGTTCTCATGTCTTTGGAATTTCAATTAATTACTACACTGGAAGCATTATTTTTACTCCTATTTAATACAACTTTTTATCTCTAATTTTGGATTTTCTCAGCGTTCTCACATTCTTGTATTTGTTCCTCAAATATTTATGAGTTATAGCTTCACAGTGTGTCCTTTCTTTGTCTTTGTTGCAGATTGCGAATGTCTTGAAATCAGTGCTTTTATTATATGCTAAAGCAACAATTAATGGTAATATCATGTAATTATAACCAGCTATTTTGAAATTATAAAAAAGATAAAAATAATATGCTACTAAGAAAATAATTCTTAAACAACTATACCACCACTATCACCAACAATCACAATAATAAAACAGATGTGATCGCAATTTATTATGTTTGGGATATCATTTGGGCTTTGCGCCTGCTTCTAAAAATATTATTTTATTATTATTTAAGAATAGAATGTAATGCTTTGATTAGTGTGCTAATTACTTCAGGTGGCATGCAAATAATATATACTAAGGTGAAACTCAGTTCAATGTAATGATCTCTTCTGTTTCATTGAGATAACTTAACTAAAAGTATGTTAATTATGAAAAAGACCAAAAAGAAGGTTGGAATATGTCACTTAGTCTTGGTAGAGCTTCCTTCTCGACTTCTATTTGTTTACTCTTTTTGATTCCTATACCTATCATCAGTTTCTAGCTCTTTATTATTACACATACTTTGAAAAAACAAAGTGTCAGACATACCCTCTGAATTCAATGTTTGACCTCCAATTATTTTTCAAATTAAAAACTAAACAAGAATAATATTCTAAAAGAAAGCTTTGACCGTGTTCTGTGAAAGTGAATATTTACAAACATAAAATTCAAACTACTCAGGCTGGCATTAGAGTCCTCTACAAAAGGTTTTAAGACAACCAGTGGTGATTCAGTTTGCGTTAAATAAATTATTCCATAAGAACAATTCAATTATGTAAATGATTGTTAATGAACTGTTTTATTTTTAATTAAATTTGGATTTAGAAGAAAAGTATAAAAGATTGGGCAGAGAAATCCTAAATAGATCTCAGTCAGTTTCTCCTGTTGCTACATCTTATATTACTGTGAAACACTTGTCAATACTTTTGGGGTTTTCTTTTGAGTTGGAGTCTCACTCTGTCGCCCAGACTGGAGTGCAGTGGCCGCTCCCGGCCACCGCAGCCTCGCCCTGCTGGGCTCCCGCGATCCTTCTGCCTCAGCCTTCCAAGTAGCTGGAACTGCAGGCGCGGGCTACCATGCCGGCTAAATTTTGATTTATTGTGGAGATGAGGTCTCGCCAAGTTGCCCAGGCGGGTCTCCAACCCGGGGGCTCAGGCAATCCACTCACCTCAGCCTCCCAAAGTGCGGGATTTCAGGCTGAGCCACCGAGCCCGACTACATTTGTCAATATTAAGAAACTGGATTTGACCGGGCTCGGTGGCTCAGTCTGTAATCTCAGAACTTTGGGAGGCTAAGTAAAGTGGATTGCCTGAGCCCGCAGGTTCGAGACCAGCCCCGGCAATTTGGCAAGACCTCGTCTCTATGAAAAATAATAATAATGATAATAAAGAAACTGGATTCAATATTATTAAACTCCAGACTTCATTTGAATGTCACCAGTTCTCTCCTAATGTGTTGTTTGTCCTCTGAAAGTCAAACAAGGATGTCATATCCATTTAGTTGTCATATCTCTATAGTTTACACTGATCCATAAATATTTTCAGTCCTTTAAATAAATGTTCTGTGAATGTGGCAGTTTTGAAGAGTTCTGGCCTTGTATTTTGTAAAATGTGCCTCAAGTGAGGTTTGTCTAACATTGTTCTTATGATTAGACTGGCGTTATAGGTTTTTGAGAAAAATACTTCAGAAGTGAAGCACTCTTCTCATTGCGTCTTACTGAGGTTCATGAAATCAATAGGTTTTATCATTGGTGATAACAACATTAATTACTTGACTCAAGTAGTGTTTTCATGTATCCCTACTATCAAGTTTCTCTATAATAATCTATTATTAGAAATGAAACATGGCCAAGCCTACAATGAAATGGGAGTATAAAGTTTTGCCTTCTAGAGTGCAATGTATTTACATATATCATCTGGAATTATTTTGCAAAAAACTTAGATCTGTTCACTCTTATTTACTTATTCAATTCTTTTTTTATGTATCTACTTTTATGTATTTATTTTGTAATATGGATTACAACACAATACAACTTTCAGAACCAATACTGAAAATAATCGCCTTTCTACATTTAGTCTCATTCATAAATGACAATTTACATAGATATCAAACAATATGAAAAATTAAGCTTCATCTCAAATCTAACACATATTGTAGTGCTAACCACTCAAGAGAGCTTTTGAATCATCACAGTTATTTTTAAATTCCCCGACTGGTAGATCTGATATCTGTGGCATTTCTGTGTCTAATTCTTATTACCTATGTATCTGTTGAGTGTATATGTTCTTTTGACTTTGGCATGCTTTGCAAATGTTTGTTGAAAGCTGTACATATAATATAGAACAGTAGATACCAAGAAAACTATCGTTTAATGTTTGGAAAAATATGTCATTTCTTTCTCTTGGGACTTTAATGTGAAGACTTGTGTTAATCTGTTGAGGAGTGGACTTTATGTAAAGTTTGTTGTTGCTATGCTATTATTGTTGTATGCTGTTATTCCTACTGTAATAATTTGCTTTTGTCAGATCTCCCCTTTGTGTTCTTCTTTAAAAGTTTCTCTCCTGCTACTCTTCTGCCTCTATCTTGCCATGGGTTTTCTCTTGAGGCTTAATAGTGTGGTAGTGTAGGTGGTGGCCATGCATAGGCATTCTATGATGTTCTAATCTCAGATCAGCTCAAGTATCAGTATGAGGCCTATGAAACTGAGTTGAGGGCATAACTTACATCGATGTTTCTCCCTAGATAAACATACTTTTTTGGTTTTGCTTTTTGCTTTGATTTTATATTCTTCTTTTTCTTCTACAGTTACAGGTGTCCACCAATGGCTTGTTAAAAATTGGAGTATTATTATCTCTGCATACTAAGGACTTAGTTACTTGAAATATATAAGAAAAATGGCTATGCACCTAATATCTGTGTTTATTTTTTTGGCCTTCCAAAACTGCAATGATAATTTTCTTCAGCAAAGTGATTTTTTTCTAAACAAGTAAAATAGTGAACTTGGATTGACAAGGATTTCAGTGGATTCTGTTTTTCTTCTATATCAGCTAGTGACACATAAAGGAAGAATTTTTCTGGATTCTCTGAAATTTATCCTTTTTCTAACAGTAAAGTAAAATTACTTTTCAAAAGGTCTACAAGTAGGTGGAGACTTCCCTGTGACTGTGGCAACCAGAATTCACAATATCACAATAACTTAGACTTAAAATATTAGAATTTTTAAAAAGTTTTATTTTTGAAAGAATTACATACATTTAATGTGTATAATTTGATGAGTTTGGACATCTGTAAATACCTGCAATACCAGTACCACAATAAAGATAACAGACATATCTAACACTTCCCCATGTTTCCTTTGGAAAGCTTTTAAACTTTCCTGTGGGAAGTTTAAACTTTATGGTTTATTTGCTATCTGGCGGCAAATAAGTAAAAGCTCAGGTTTCTCTCTGTTGTCACTGTTCTATGTGACCTAGGTTTTCTGATTGGTTAACACAAGTCAATATGCAATTTATTTAGCTTCTGTGCGTATGAAAATAAATTGATTCCAGCTTTACATTTCTGAGATAAATCCTTATGTCACTGATGCAGACAAATGTTTAAAACATGCTTGAAGTCATCAGATTGTCGCAAATGCTTTATGGGACTAAGATCCTAACAAAAACAAACAAACAAAAAAATGAGTGTTATTCAGTTTAATTTTTTTCCTACCAAATGATCAATTAATGGATTAATGGGAAATGTTTAAGGCTTGGAAAGTGAGGAACAAAAGTTGAATCTAGAAATAGCGGGAAAAAAATAGCGGGAGTAAGACTGACGGTTTTTTTCTTGTATGCTTGTTTTTGTTTGTTTGTTTGTATGAAATCAACATGGGCAAACATTAAAGGAAAGTGCACATTGGACAAAGAGCACTCTTTACAAAAATCACAGCCCAGTAACAAATAAATAAAATTAAGTAAATCTATGATTGCTTTAGCCTTCAGCCTTGCTGGTAGCCTGGAAGTGAAATTAAATCCTCAATAGAAATCCAAAGTCAGAACTTTTAGTTATTTACATGATTTTTCATAAATAATATTACCTTATCATCTAAATTACTAGGTCGATAAAAATATAAGCCATTGCTATAAAAAGTGAAGAAACAATTGAACAACTAACGAGACCAAAGGTAATGATAATAAAATAATTTTAAAGTTATTATGCATAATATGCTAAAGAAGATATAATACATAATTGAGAATGTAAGCACAGGATCAGAAACTATAAAAACAAAGCAAACAAACATTCCAGAATTGGAAGATACAATGATAAAATTAGAAATTATATGAATGAGTTTAAAAGGTAAGTAGAAGGAGTGAAAGAGAAAAGTAGTGACCTGAAAACTGATCACAATAATAGTAACAAACAAATAAGCAGCAAAATAATGTGCAGAAGCCTAGAATCGTTTTCCTATGTCAGGCATCTTTCAAAATGAAGGTATTTAAATATTTTTGTTTTGTTTTGTTTTTTGAGTGGGGTTCTCACACAGTCGCCCAGTCTGGAGTGCAGTGTCATGACCATGGCTCACCACACCCTTGACCTCCTGGACTCAAGTAATCTTTCTTCCTCAAGCTCCCAAGGTGCTAGGATTATAAGCTTGTGCCATCACACTCAGCTAATTTGTTTTTATTGTTTTAGATATGAGATATTGCTATGTTACCCAGGCTGGTCCCAAACTTCTGGGCTAAGCAATCCTCCTGTCTCAGCCTTCCAAAGTGCTGGAATATAGGCATGATCCACCACACCTGACCAATTTTTTAAAATAAAATTTTAGATTACTGTTTAGAGTAAAGCACATTCTTCTCTGTTTATTACGCTAGTGATGAGTTGCAAAACTTATCTCTCCATATTTTCCCCTATGCTTCTATGTTTTTCTCTTGTACTTTCTTATGCAGTCATGGCTGCCACAATCACATGGGTAGATGGTAAGTAGATGGACAGTTAAAATACATAATAATAATATTAGTAAACAAGAGAGTATTAAAAATAATTAAGATTTGTGAAGAAAGAGTTTGGCTAAAAAACCGATAAATTAAGCAGAGCATAATTTAGAATCATAAGAATGACAGGAAGGTTGCATCTTGAAATCACAGTGAAGCATGATAGTATACTCATTCATATAATATCAAGAATAATATTAAAATCTCTAGAGAAGCCGGGTTTGGTGGCTTAGCCTGCAATCCCATGCTTTGGGAGGCTGAAGTGAGTGGATTGCCTGAACCCGCGAGTTCGAGACCTGCCTGGCCAACTTGGCGAGACCTCATCTCTACAATACATCAAAAATTAGCCGGGTGTGGTAGCGCGCACCTGTAGTTCCAACTACTTGGAAGACTGAGGCGGAAGGATTGCTAGAACCCAGCAGGTCGAGGCTGCAGTGTCCGGGAGCGGCCACTGCACTCCAGTCTGGGCGACAGAGTGAGACTCCAACTCAAAAAAAAAAAAAAAAATCTCTACAGATACAAGTAAAAGTAAAGTCATATTTAAACAAACCAAATGCTAACAAACAGGAGCTATTTAAAACACGATTATTAATTAACCAGAAAGTCAAAAACAAAGAAAAATAATCACAGTTGTTAGGCATAAAAATAAACATAGGATAGATCTAAACAAAGTATATCAGCAATTACATTAAATATAATATGCACATATAAAAAAGAAAAATAAAACGTATTGTTTTATCAGTATAAGAAAAGTTGCATTTAAGGCAAAAATAAATTCCAGAAGAAAACAATTGATATAATTTAAATATTATGTAAGTGAATGTTATATTTATACATATATATTATATATGATAAATTGCTAGCTTATTATTATCAGCTAATTGTTATGATTAGGTATGTCTATCATATGTAAAACAATTTTTAATTAATAAAGAAATTAAATAATAAACATATAAATGAAAATTATAACACCAAGTTCTTGCCAAAACAAGAACTTGTAAAGATTTAAAGATGATGTCATAAACACCTAATAGTTAAAGTTTGCCATTAGTAAAAAAAGATTAAAATACATAAATCATTAATTGTCCTATCTGAAAGTATTAATCTTCGTTTCATGACAAATATTTCAATGATAGATACATTTCTTTTCGGTTTGTTTTGACTGTGGTGGAATTGTGAAGAGTGTATTAAAAAGCACATTCTACCTGGGATTTAGAATACATGTTGTTTCAGAAAAGTACATTTCATTTATTTAACTATTAATATTTTAATTTTACCCGTAAGATTAATATTGCTTTTGCTAATTAAGATTTTAGTTGCTGACTTTATGTAGTAGTAGTTCTGCAACACCATTCATATTTATATTTCCCATTAATTATTTACAAAAACTGTAGCCTATAGTTAGCACTCAAATATTGGAAAATGCAGTGAACATTAGTAGGTAGAAATTGAAAAGGGTAATATTCTTATTTCAGAGAAAATTGACAGCATTTCACAGAGTCACATGTCAGACCTACCAGTGTTAATGTTGCAGGAGTTCTGAACTTCAATGTCAGCTTAAACCGGCAAACTCGGGGTCTTATTCCATGAACAAGAAGATTAAGAAATGTGGACGCCCAAAAGGATGAGTGAAAGAAGTTTATTAAGTATCAAAACTCTCCAAAAAAAGAGAGGACTTGAAATGGGTAACCAGTGCTATGAGTTTGTTCGTGGTTTTGTTATCTTTCTGGGGGGTGTTCCTCTAATTTACATCTCACCCACCTCTTACTTCCTGAGACCCAATTCTTATTGTGCATGTGGGTCCTTGACCAAAGTTACTCCATCTTAAATCCATAAGTACCTCAGAAAAGCTCACTCAGGGGTAAAACTGCAATGCAAATGCTTTGTTAATGATATTATGAGAAGTCAAGGTCAAGTTGAGACATTTAGTTAAGCTACTGCATCTACATTTAAGCAGCAATAAGTCCCATTTAGTAGGACATCCACAGTTGAGAGGATGTCCTTAACCACGTTAACCACATTTTGAGTAATTTCCCACAGTTGTATAATGGGGATGGTGCAGGGGGCATTCTGCATGTGTTAAGTCTCCTCAAGACCTTCTCTCTCTGTTTTCCTAACCGGCTTCTGAGTATCTCTTGTCTCATTAAGACTTATTTTGCTTCCCAATTTTTTTTTCTTGTTAGTTACTCAAAAGATTTGTACAAAATATACTGTGTATATAATATATTTTATTTGTCATTATGACTCATTGTCAGCAACACAGAAGGCCACACAAATAAATATACTTATGGTAAAAGCTACAAGCAAGGCTCTTATATGCTTCTGTCCTGCTTCACCAAAAATGTTGACCTTGACGTTGATCAGATGACAGCATTTCTTTCTCATTTTTCCTCTTTTCTTGACATCAGAATATTTCTTAGAACTAGCAGTGTATCTATAGTAATACGTTCTTTCAGGAGAAGTATAATACTTCTTTTACTGTTTCCAAAATTCTGAACTTATATCTTGCTAGATTCAGACTTAAGTCTGGTTCCCTCGTCTTTCTCACAATGTTGTTAACTCTCTCTTCTATATTGACAGCACTTCGGTCAGTCATTTCATGTGATCTAAAACTTAAGTATTTGTTAATGGATGCTTTATTTATCCATTAAAATTATCTTATAAATGGTCTATTTCAGTCCTTGCAAGTGGTAAAAGACTTCCAGGAAAAGACAGTATCTAAATTTATGAAGAAAAATTGACCATCTTAAATAAAATGTTTTCACTGTATCATTTCATTATAATAAATGTAAATGTCAGAGAGAGTGTCATTTGCTGAGTCTATAATATAACAAACAGCCACTTGCTTTCTGAATAATTACCTACAGAACAGGCATTAGTTGTTAGAAGCAAAATAAAAATATAGGAAAATTTTGAATCAAAATTTTCGTAAAGAAGAATGTCTTAAATCTCAAGAAAAGAATTATTTTCAGGTATACCTTTGGGTATGGATAGGTGATTAAAGTTTATGAATTATCCTAAAGTATTTTATAATTGCAAAATTATATATCAAATTGTAACTGTTAGAATTTCTTCATTATTTTTTTATCTAAATTTGTCATAAAAAAGCCAAAAATTACTTTTTCTATTTCCTTTAATAATAAAAAGTCTTCAGAAAATTAAATTGAGGAAATTATTATCAACATGCTTATTCTTTTAACATTTCAGAAAACTGTAGCTAAAGAGCTAGCTATGTTATACATTATCTTTTTAATCACATTTGTTCTAATGTAACAAGAGTGAAAGTAGGATGAAAGTCTATACTTTTCTACTGTGAACAATATTCATATCAACTGTCAATGCTTATTGAGTTGAAGCTACAAATAACTGTTATTTAATGGGCATCAATCAAATGCAACATCTCTACATTTGACTTATACTTACATATGTGCTCCATGAATATTTGAACAGCATTATTTTAAATTATGTAAATAACTGCAGTAAAACTGAATATAAAGTATCCCTAGGTAAATTCTGCAACTTTTAATGTACAGTTAAATATGCAAGAGAAGGTTTGGAATTCAAGTTACTAAGGAGTTGATTTGTACAAAATACTATTGAACTCTTGAATGTTAAAATTATATACTTTTGTTTAACCACTGGCTCCCATATTTTTGCCAGAACACAACAGAATATATTTGTAGAATAATATTCAATACCATATTTTGATGAAATGTTTTCAAGTATATCACCTCCAACATAGTTATATATATTTGTAATATTATTGAAAATGTTTGAAATTTTTTTTCAGGAAAATGTACTTTCTAAAAGAAAGCAGAAATGTTTGAGGTTATTTTTCATGTGACAAAGCTCTATGTCAACTTTCACATATAGTATATAAACTTAACAATTGATCAATAGGCAGATACCTTTGTACAAAACCTTGTGACAAATACTCTATAAATGTCAGGGAAAACTAAATGTGGTGTTTCGTCTTTGTTTTCCTTACCTACAAGAACTGCACATAGGGAAAAAAGGACATCAGTTATAGTATTGTTGAATAAGTACTCAATAAATGGCATACACACAAATGATTAAGGTCAAAAGAGAGAGGGAGAGAAGGTGAGAGGAGGGGAAGGAAGAAAAGGAGAGAGAGAGAATCTTGTTTAAGATGATGGTAAAACATTTCAGATTTTGATTATCTCCAAATAATATAATTATATAACTTTAAGATAAATTAAATATAAAATAATTATACTCAATGCTTACTAGAAAAGCTTAAAAGTGGTCTTGAATCTCTATTAGCTTTTGATTAAACACTCAGTGAAAAAGGACATCTGTCAGATGATACTGCTCCATGAGCAAAACATTTTTCAGTTCAGTGACAAGAAGAACAAATGCAAAGCAACCAGAAAAGGGTAATTTCATTATAGGTACTAGGATCCATAAAATATTCTAACAGGCAGTGCTCTGGATAACAAAATAGTACCCAGAAAAAAAAAAAGAAAAAAAATTGTTAATCTTTGAAACACTTTATTAATGTCTAGGTAAGATTTTATTGAAATGAAATGAAACATGAACTTTTTTTTTTTTTCAAATTTCTGTAGTTTCCAGACTGATTGCTTCAGAAGGCTTTCCCACTGCGCCCCCCACCCCCGTAAGTTGCTCTATTATGTTAATACTAGCAGGTAAAGAGATTTATGTGTATGCACAAGCCTATAGCTCTGGAACTCCATAAGATGAAAATAATATTATTACGATATTAAATACTTTCATGAAATAGAAAATTGAATTTTCAAGATATAAATACACAACTGCATTTTAGCTTTAGAAATGATAACTTATCTTTCCTTTTTGCAGGAGAGGAAATGCATGAAAGGTGCTTCTAAGACTATGTGGCACATTTTTAAAAACATCTTATTTGTCTGTGAATAAAAGTATATATTTCTATGAAGACCAAAAAAGTTAGAATAATAAAATAAATTAATTTTCAAGACTAATTATTTATTTACTTTAAAAAGGACAAAAGGAGCAGTGATAAAAAGTGCTGTTTATTTAATGTTTATTTAATTAAATGGATTATTTAAGAAATATTGAAGAGTTATTTTGATAACGCTCAACGATCCTTGCATCATTTTGTCAAAACACAAATTTTCATAGACTAGTAAGAAGAAAATAAGGATACAGAGAATATTTACATTTAGGACAATAGCTTATTGTCTATTAAGTATACATATATTAAATGCTTCATAATGAGTGACTTTTTAAATGCTGCATAATGAGTGACTTTTTAAACATATGGATGTTTACATTTTGACGTTTTAAGTATTTAGAATTTAGTAATGAGAAAATATGTTATTTTTAGTGTTGTGATTGAACTATGCTATTTTGATTTTTCTGGTGGGAACATGAATATATATATATATTCCAAAATTATGAAATTGCACACTTAAAAGAGGGAATTATATGTAAAGAGTATCTCAATAAAATCTATGAAACATAGATTATTTAAAAATTATCTCATAGATTAGACTCTATATGTGAAACAGGCAAAACTGCACAATGCAAATAATTTGTATAAATTGTTGACTTTACTACTTAGGTAACCATATTAAAATTAACTTTAATTATTGATAAATAATTTTTAAAAACTTTTGAGCCTTACAGCTTTAAAATGTTACATATAAGAAATGTTTCAAAGCTCAAACTATTGCTTTACGATAAATTATGTGATGATTTTAAGTACTTATATAGTAAGAATTCTTTGTATTTTTTCTTTTTTTTTTTTTGAGTTGGAGTCTCACTCTGCAGCCCAGACTGGAGCGCAGTGGCCACTCCCGGCCACTGCAGCCTCGCCTGCTGGGCTCCGGCGATCCTTCCGCCTCAGCCTTCCGAGTGGCTGGAATTACAGGCGCGTGCTACCATGCCTGGCCCGGCTAATTTTTTGATTTATTGTAGAGATGAGGTCTCACCTGCTCAGGCGGGTCTCGAACCCGCGGGTTCAGGCAGTCCACTCACCTCAGCCTCCCAAAGGTGCGGGATTACAGGCTGAGCCACCGAGCCCGGCTTGTATTTTTTTCTTAAATATCAATCTGTTTCTTTCTAACAGACTAAGATATTAAATATTAGACACTTTTCATAGATATCAATCATATTCTACTATCTGTCTCAGAATGTTGCAACATTATTGTATTGTTAGTTATTAGAATTCTGTGATATATAGTGTAATTTTATTTCAAAATAAGGTAAAACTTATAAGAGAGTGCAGTTAGATAATTTTTTAAAATATTCTGAATCATTTGAGAGAAAATTACTCACATAATGCCTCACTATTTTTGTATGTGTTTCTCACAAACCAAAACATTGTCTTATATAGCCACAATGCAAATATCAAATTTAAAACTTTGGTATGTTACTACTATCTACTCTTTACACTTTACACACTACTCATGTTTCACTCACTTTTGAGATGGCTTTTGTAGCTAAGTGATCTTATCTAGTATTATGCATTGAATTTGTTATTATGTCTCATTAGTTTCTATTGTATTGCTCTTTCGTGTTTTCTTGATTGTGAAGACTATGACATTTTGGCTAATTATTTTGCATAATGTTTCCTAGTCAAGGTTTCCATCACACACACACACACACACACACACACACACACACACACACACACTATATCAAAAATATATAAATATATAATGTATATAACATCAGTATACATATTTTCTTGATATATATTTACCTTTTCTACCCACTTTTCTATTTTTTTAAAAAAATAATTGATTTATTATAGAGTTGTAGGGTACAAGTGAAGATTAACTACCCAAGTGGGCTGCATGGGGGTGAAGTTTGGGCCTCTAGGTGGCCTTCATTCCCCTGGTAATTGGCCAGGTACCTTTTGTGCTGTCATGTGCTCCCTCACACCCCACCCCCTCTCTCCCCTAGCTGTGCCCAGCACTGATACTCCCACCCTCGTGCTAACCTGACGAGTGATCAGAGCCCACTTCTGAGTGAGAATATGCGGTGTTCAATTCTTCATTTCTGTGATAGTTCACTTAGTATGAAGGTCTCTAGGTGTGTTGAAGTTGCTGCGAAGGCCATGATTTTGTTCTTCTTTATGGCTGCATGATATTCCATTGTGTATTTGTACCACATTTTCTTTACCCAGTCCACTTTTGATGGGAAGCCGTGTTGGTTTCATGTTTTTGTTATTGTGAATAGTGTGGCAGTAAACATGAGCGTGCAGGTATAGTTTTGGTAGAGAGGTTTATTTTCTTCTGGGTATATTTCCAAGACAGAAATTGCTGGAGCATATGGACAACCAATTTTTATTTATTTTACAAATCACCACACTGCTTTCCATAGAGACTGAACTAGCTTACATTCCCACCAACAGTGTATTTCCATGCTTCTTTGGCAGGTATATCAGAGAGGTGTTACTGTGTCTTATATCAGGTGATCTTCCCCAAGTTTATTCTACTTACCATACCAGAACTTGTAACTCCCAACAGGCTACATCCTCAGAGGAGAATTTTCAATCCACTTTGGTTCTGCCCTCTGTTCCAGCTATACCAGGCCACCATCTTTTGACATGAAGGCACTCATCAACTTCTGAGCAAAGATGGCTCCGCTTTCTCCACAAGAGTAGCATAAAGCTCTACCTTTTCATCCCCACTAATGACATTGGGCAGATTCATTCAGGATGGAAAAAGAGAAAGAAAAAAAGAGAAAGGAGAAATGTAATACATTTTAAAATTTCTAATGAGGTTTACTTCATATAAATCAAATTCACTCATTTAAAATGAAATGTACAATTTTTATGAGTTTTAAGCAAATAAATCTAGTTGTGTAGTCACCCCGATATAGATGTAGACTATTTCCACCATCCCCCAAAACTGTCTTGTGCCTGCTGCAGTTAATACTCCTTTCCTACCCCAGTCGCATGATTAAAGTGCTTTCTCACTGTAATTTTGTCTTAAATTTGCATATAAACGGTATCACAAATTATATAATTTTATCTGACTAGTTTTGTCATTTGGAAAGATATTATTGCATCTAATTGATGTTGTTTCATATATCCATAATGTTTTATGTTATCCATTCATGATTATTTGCTTATCTGTTCATCAGTTTATAGTTGTTCCAAGATTTGGGATATTATGAATGTCCCATAAATTGTTGTGTGAAGATGTTTTAATTACATTTTAGTTGAACTGGTTGGTCATATGATAAGTATACATTAAACATCATAAGAAACAATCAAAATTCTTTTCAAAGCTGTAGTATGATTTTAGATTCCTACCAGCAATTAATAAATGTTTTAAATGTTCCATATACTCAGCAATAATTGGCACTGTAGTTCTTTTGAATTTTAACTATTCCTCTATGTGTGTAGAGGTATTTTATTTAGCTTACAATGTGTATTTCATGAGACTTCAGGATGTTTAAAATATGAAACTACCCAGTTTTTTAAAAAAATTATCTTTCTCTCTTCCTTGAGTACTATTTTTACTATCCTTAAACCTGCTGTGCTTTCTTCTAACTTAGACTTTGAAATCAGTAAATCATTATATACTCACATCTAGACTAAGTTAAATTTACCATGTTATTAAGTAGAACACATTAAATGATGTTGCCTTCTTAGGTTAATACAGATGATAAGAATTTAACACTATACCATCCTATGCCCAGAGGGTGGTAATTGAATGTTATGTAATAGTTTAATTAAAGAATCAAAATAATTATCTTAACAAATTAGAGAATGTTATTTTTATTCAAAAGAACTGACATGTTATATGTTTATAAAAGTAAACATTTCATGAAAAATGGACATTTGTAATTTTAATAAGTTAATCACTTATCGAAGGAGACAACATAAAGAGAATGATGGGGTAGGTATGTTGGATTTGGACATGTGGGAAATAGGAGTAAAGGTAATTCCAAATATAGGTGAGCAAAGTCATGAGGGAATTTTTGGTTCTTCAGTGAAAACTAAACAAGACATATTTATCAGAATATAGATGGTATAAGATGAATTTATCTTCTCTCATTCGATGTCTTGCACACAGATTGCCAGTGGTCCACCAAGTATCAGTTCTTCCTCTCTTGTTAATAGATCATGATCGTTTGGGTACACTAAAGTGATCAGCTAAAATGTTATTCTTCATTGTCTCTTGAAGTGGCTTTCATGTTACTAACTTCTGGGGTTTTTGTGTTTTGTTTTGTTTTTTGAGTTACAGTCTCACTCTGTTGCCCATGCTGGAGTGTGGTGGCAAACTCACACCACTGCAGCTTTGAACTGCTAGGTTCAGATGATCCCTCGCCTCAGCCTTCTACGTAGCTGGAACTACAGACATGCGCCACCAGACTCAGCTAATTTTAAGACATTGTAGAGTTGAAGTCTCACCAAGTTGCCCAGGCTGGTCTTGAACACTGGGGCTCAGGCAATTCTCTCTCCTCTTCTCCCAAAGTGCTGGGATTATAAGTGTGAGTCACTGTGCCCAGCCACTAATGTCTTTTTATTGAATGTAAGCAAAAATTGTTGAATGGAACTTTTATAAAAGTTTCTTAAGGGGGGGTGAAAGGAGTTGGGAGTTGATGTTGGTTGACAGCCTGTGCATGCCTTTTCTTCATTGCTTTTTTTCTTTTGTGTTTTATTATTCCCTAGAATATTAATATTAGGACTAAATTTCTAGTAGTCAAGGACTTTGCATCAATAAGCACAGTATAGAATGATTGAGAAGAGTCTGAGTTCTTGATGGCATTAACATGATTGAATACTAACCCTAGACAAACATCTTTATGTTTCATTTTATGTGATAAATTTAAAACTTCTAGTTTTGTAAATCCACACTTTTTCCGATTCATGTTATGAGATATCAAATGTATTTTTTGGCTGATACAGTGTAAAGGACAAGTTTTGTCTTTAAACGTTCTAAAATGCATTTTTTTTTTTGAAGATAAAATAACAATTAACAACCCCTTGACAAAACATTTGTTTGCATTAGTAGTGAACACTATTTTATGAATTTTTTGATATTTGAATATTGGGTATTAAATATTTAAACAATAGTTGTTTAGATATTGATGAATAAATAACCCAAATATTTAATTTGCACTATTTATGTGGTGCTATACAAGTTTGGTTAGTTGTACATTTTTTATGTGGTAAGTCAGTATTATTGAGTTATGGAAATATCACTTTTGGGGTTATCTATTTAATTGTGATAGTGTTAAGTGATTATATACATTTTAAAGACTCCTCAAACATGTTCTTGAATAGGAATGGTGTATTGAATTGCATGTCACTCAAACCTCATTTAAGCAGCTTAAAAAAATCTCATGTGATTCTTATGAAGGGTTTAACGTTGAGTCATTTATTCATACAAATGAATTCCAAATGCCATAAATATGAAAATCTGTTGAATAAAAAAGAAATTCACTCACTTTCATCTTATTTTCATTTCTATATCATAAAGGGAATAGTCTATGGAAAATGTTGATGTGTTTTTAAAATTGAAACATGACTGTGCCTATTGTAATTACTTGCTATTGTAAATTGTTTTCTTATTTTTAGTAAAAAAAAAAAGAAAACAAAAACAAAAAAACAACTCGAAATTTATTTAGGATTGATGTTGAATCTGTCACCTGTAAGTTTATTTCATTATTCTTTCATGTTTTTTGTGAGGACAGTTTACAGTTATATGATTCATTTAAAATTTTGCCCAAGGAGCTATTTTTACTTACCATGAAAGTATTTTCATTTGTTCAATATGCACTTACAGGCAGGCTTTAGCTTAGAGTTGCTGGAATGATTAGATGTAGTGACTCTTCTGAAAGGACACTAACTTATAGAGAAATATATTAATATTATCATTATTATTATGCCTTTGTTTCAGTTAATCATAATGCTGAATTATTGCTTATTTCTTTTGAAAAATTTACCAGAGATACTATAAATGTCAATTCTGCTTGTACTCTTCAATGTATTTAACCAAGTTATTGCTACTTGAGTCACAAATTTTCTTTGGCGTTGGGTGGGTGTTACAACTGAAAGGTTTTGTGATAGAAATTCTGCATATTATGGTTAAATTTTAGTGCTTTTCAACTTGGGTGAAAGTATGCTTGCATACATTACTTTTTCAGAGACTTTAGAAGAAATAAAATTCTCACAAACAAAAATAGTATGCATTTTTATTGGATTGCTCAGTTAGAGAAATAATCCAACGAATTTCATTTTGTATCTTTCAAATAAGGTATATGCTCTAGGGTGAGAAAAGAAATAGGAAACAGGTATTTCCCTGGATTGATAGACATGACATTTGTGCAGGTAGGTAGATAGAATGATTCACAATAATGAAATAGAAAGGAAGAAAGGTGAAATGTAAAAGTTGGAACTAATGTTATCAACTGAATCTGTTACCTGAGCTCACAAGTTAAACATAGTATTGCAATGTCAGCGTTTCTCCAGGAAAGTAGAACACTATAAATATCCACTGTGTGGAAATTATATTTGACCTATAAAACACCACAATCCTAAAAGAACTTGCTGTAGAAATTGGAAAATCATTGTCTGCAAAGTGACAGGCTTCCTTTAGAGTGTAGGATGAGCAAAGAAGTAACTCCCATTTAAAATGACAGTCAAATATGCTATGCATTTTTAAGTTTTGACTGAAACATTTTGTTATTATACATTTTCAAGAATTATGACATTTATCCCAGTATCCTGAATACTGTCTTAGCAATAACAGTTATTTTTCAGTTCCTAACTGTACTAAAATCCTAGTTGGATGGTGTAATTATATACAATTTATAATTTTGATTAATGAAAAATAACTGTTACTCTCTCATTAAAGCATGTGTTAATATTTCAGCATTGAAGAATTAAAAACATTAGATATACCATAAAATACAATGTATAGGGTACTTGGAAATTAAAAGGCTTACCTTTATTTGATGCTGTTCACTTATTATTTGTGTTTTTTAGCTAGCCAGATAAATGCTAATGGCTCAAATAGTCTACTATTTCACCCCACTGCAGAAAAAACATTTATTTACTAATTTAATTTTAGTATGGAAACACGTGTTCATTAGGCATCAATACAAGGGCAATAGATTTATTAAGAGTACATACCATACTTATTTGTGAAATGAATCCCTGTTGATTCTCTGAACTAGTATGAGAATGTTGTTACTTTCGCATTTGATATTATTCATTTTAGTTCCATTCAAACAAAAAAAAAAGGAAATACATTTTAGTCGAGTATTTTATCAAACGTTCTCTCAGTATTTATTATTCTTTGTTATGCTTTGCTTTACAATTAAGGGCAAAATCGAAACTTACTGTTAAAAATGTCACAATTCTCCCACAGATATCATGTAAACAGATTAATATTTTGTTTCTTACCTATAAAGGTCTTGGTTTAGAATATAAAAATCATAAATTATAAAATAACTTTTTTAAATCCCAAAACTCAAAGTAAACCGATGTTTATATTTGATAAATATATTCCCATGTTTTAAAATGAGATTTAGAAATTAGTTCCTAATATAGTTTGAATTGTTTTTTAAAATATAATAGGAACCACTAACAAAATCATTTTTATATTATGTGAATGTTTATTTATACATATAGACTTTATTCAACATTAGGCATTAAACAGTTTAAATACATGGTTGTGAAACTGGAATATTTTTAATAACATAAAAGTTCTTAATATGAGTTTTATTTGTTTAGTAATTATTCAATATAAATTCTTCAAAGCTAAATATGTAGGTCATGAGGCAGACACTTCTTACATATTTGACAAATTAGACAACAGAAAATTTGTAATATTTTTAAATTTCACCATAATTAGCTGAGCGTGTTCCTTTTTCCACATACTTATTATTATTGGGTACTATTACTTTTTCCTATATAGATAAAACATCGTTTAAAGTTTCATTTAATAATTTATAATGATATCAATAATATAATAATTTGTTACAGTCATGTTTTCCATTTCTCTTTGTTTTATTTAATATTTTATTGTATTGTATTTTAGTTTAGTTTAATTTAGTTGTCGGTTACATATGAGAGACTTACTACATAAGTAAATTGCATGCCAGTGAGGTTGGACTTCAAGCAAGCCCTCTTTTCCTCTTGGGAGTGGACATGGTAGTCAGTGTGTAGTAGTATGTCCCTTTTCCCTCTCCTATCCCTCTCCGTTAGCAGTGTCAAGAGTCTGTTATTCCCACATTTGTGCTCATGTGTCCAGTGATCAAGTTCCAATTATAAGAGAGAACACACGACATGTAGTTGTTTTATTCTGTGGTCATTCACTTAGAATAATGATCGATAGCTACTTCCATGTTACTGCAAAGGACATAATTTTTTTCTTCTTTATGGCAGTTTACTATTTCATCGTGTATATGTACCACATTTTCTTTATTCAATCTCACTTTCAATGAGCACCTGGTTCGTCTAAACATTTTAGCTCTTGTGAATAGTGTTGCAATGAAAATAATGTGCAGGTGCCTTTTTTGGTAAAGCAAGTTATGCTTCTCTGTGTATATTCTAGAAATGGGATTGTTGGACCATATGGTAGCTCAATTTTTAGTTATTTGAGAAAACACCACACTGCCTTCCACAAAAGATGAACTAGCATACATTCCCACCAACAGGGTAGAAGTGTTCCCTTTTCTCCACAGCCATGCCAAAATCTGTTGTTCTTTTTAACTTTTTAATGATACCCCTCTTATGGGTATTAGGTAGTATTTTATCACAGTTTTGATATGCACTTCTCTGTTGACTAGTGAGGATGAAGATATTTTCATATGTTTGTTGGCTACTTGAATGTCTTTATTTGAGAAGTGTGTGTTAATGTTCTTCACCCACTTTTTAATGGGGCTGTTTGCTTTTTCCTGTCAATTGTAGTTTCTTATAGATCCTGGATGTTAGGCCTTTGTCAGATGCATAACTTGCAAATATTTCTTTTTCCCCATTCTGTATGTTGTCTCTTTACTCTCTTATTGATTTCTTTTGTTGTGCAAAATAATTTTAGTTTGATTATGTCCCACCTGTCCATCTTAACTTTTGCTGCATTTGCTTTTGAGGACTTGACCTTGAATTCATTGCCTACTCTGATAGCCAGAAGGGTGATCTTGAAGTTTTCTTCTAAGATTCTTATAGTTTGAGGCTACACATTTAAATTCTTGATCCACTTTGAGTTTATTTTTGAATGTTGTGATAAGTAAGTGGTCACCTTTATTCTTCTGCATTGTGATTACCCAGTTTCCCCAGTACCATTTACAAAATTTAGTTTCCTTTCCCTATTGTTTGTTTCCATTGGTCTTGATGAAGATTAGTTGATTGAAGGACTGTGGTTTTATTTCCAAATTCTCTGTCCTTCCATTGGTCTATCTGTCTGTTCCTGTAGCAGTACCATACTGACTGCCTTAGTTACTGAAGCCTTATAATAAAGTGTGAAGTCAGAAAGTGTGAAGCCTCCAGCTTTGTTCTTTTTGCTGAGGATTACTTGAGATACCAGGATTTATTTATTTATTTTTTGCTTCCATGTTAATTTTTGTATTGTCTTTACAAAGTCTATGAAAAAATGATGTTGGCAATTTAATAGCAATTTCATTGAATCTGTAGATTGTCTTGAGTAGAATGGACATCTAGATGATATTGATTCTTCAAATACATGAGCATGAGACGTTTTTCCATTTATTTATGTAATCTTTGATTTATCTGAGCAGCATTTTGTAGTACTCATTGTAAAAGTCTTTCATTTCTTTGATAGGTAGACGAAGAAGTATTGTATGTGGGGGGCATGAGTTATTGTGAATAGGATTGTGTTATTGATTTGATTCTCAACCTGCTTGTTGTTTGTGTACAGAAATGTAACTTTCTTTGGCACATTTATTTTATATCACATGACTTTACCAAAGTTGTTGACATGATCTCCAAGGTTTTCTAAGTATAGAAATATATTGTTTCAAAGAGGGATTACAACCTCCTCTTTTCTTATTTGGATACATTTGATTTCTTTTTTTTTTTTTTTTTTTTGAGTTGGAGTCTCACTCTGTCACCCAGACTGGAGTGCAGGGGCCGCTCCCGGCCACCGCAGCCTCGACCTGCTGGGCTCCAGCGATCCTTCCGCCTCAGCTTTCCAAGTAGCCGGAATTACAGGCACGTGCTACCATGGCCGGCTGATTTTTTGATTTATTGTAGAGATGAGGTCTCGCTGCCCAGGCGGATCTCGAACCTGCGGGCTCAGTCAATCCACTCACCTCAGCCTCCCAAAGGCGCGGGATTACAGGCTGAGCCACCGAGCCCAGCTGGATACCTCTGATTTCTATGTCCTCCTCTTTCTCTGCCTTATAATCTTCTTTCCTTGTTGGATTCTTGCCATTTTGGGGTGTCAGGGTGATATTGGCTTCGTAGTATGAACTAGAGCTTCCCAATTACCTCGAATACTTTCAATAGGATTGGTGTCAGCACTTTCTTTTATATCTTGTAGAAATCAAGTGAGAACCCATCTGGTCCAGGGCTTTTTCTAGTAGGGAGGCTTCTTATAACTGAGTTGATTTCAGGTATTGTTACTGGTTTGTTTAGGGTTTCCATTTTTTCCTGTTTCAATATTGAGAGGTTATGTGATGCCAGGAATTTCTCTGCTTCCACTAGATTTTCTAGTCTCTTTGCATAAAGATGTTCATAGTAATCTTCAATAAACTTTTGACTTTCTTCAAGGTCAATTGTGACATTATCTTTTTTCATTTCTGATTCTGTTTATTTGGACTTCCTCTCTCTTTTATTTTTTGTCAATCTAACCAAGGTCTGTCAATCATATTTATTCTTTCAAATAACCAGTTTTTTTCTTGCTGACTCTTTCTATAATTTGGGGGAGCTATATTTCATTCAATTGTGCCTTTATTTTAATAATTTCTGTGTTCTAATAATCTAGAATTCTAGATAGCTCTGGACTTTTCAGCTTAGGTGTGACATTAGGTTGTTTACTTGAGATTCCTCTACTTATTTGATATATGAGTACAATGTAAAAACTTCCTTCTCTGCATCACTTTCATGGTAAACTACAAATTTTGGTATGTTGTATCTTTATTTTTGTTTGCATCCAGGAATCTTTTTAAAAAATGTCTTCCTTGATTTTTGTGTTAACTCAAAAGTCATTTAAAAGCATGTTGTGTAATTTCCATGTCTTTTTGTATGTTTTGGAGTTCCTGTCAGTGATATTTGTTTTTTTGTTTTGTTTTGTTTTGTTTCCCCATTGTAGTCTCAAAAGATTATTGGTATGGTCTCAACATTTTGAAATTTATTGCCACTTGACTTATATCTAAGTAGGTGATTCATCTCAGAGCATGTTCCATGTACTGATGAGAAGAATGTGTATTTTGTGATTGTTGAGTGAAGTGTTGTATAGATGTCTATTGGTCAAGTGTTGAGTTAAAGTTTCAGATTTTCTTGTTAGTTTTTTTGGGGGGGTATTTTTTTTTTTTTTGCTCAATGATCTGTCTAAAGTTGTTATTGGTGTACTAAAGTCTATGACTACAATTGTATGGGTGTCTGTGTCATTTCTTAGTTTACTTAGTAATTATTTCACAAATCTGTATGTTCCTATGTTGGTGGCATATATATTATAAATGGATGTTTCTGCTGTGGATTGAGCCTATTATCAATATGTAGCATCCTTTTTAACTATTATTGGTCTTAAATTTGCTTTGTCTTATAAAGAATAGCTATTACTGCTCTTTTTTGTTTTCCATTTGCCTGGAAAATCTTTCTTCAGCCCTTTACCTTGAGTCTGTGGGTATCATTTGCAGTAGAGTGGAGTAGTTTTCTTGGAGGTAGCAGAAGCATGGGTCATACTCCTTTGTCCAATTTGCAACTCTATACATTTTGAATAGTGTGTTCAGTTTATTCACATTTAAGTTAATTGTGTATATGTGAGATTTTATTTCTGCCTTATTGTTATTAAGAGGCTGCTTTGATTTTTAAGCTTTGTAGTTGATTTGTATGTCTGTGTACTATGTACCTGCCTGTGCTTTTGCAATTGGTAGGACTGTTCTTCTATTTCTGTGCTTAAAACTTTTAAAGCATCTCCTAGAGGCTGGTCTAGGAGTAATGTATTCTCTAAGGGATTGAACATCTGGGAAGTATTTTAATTTTCCTTCTTTGATGAAGCTTAGTTTGGCTGGGTAGGAAACTCTTGGCTTGACTTGTTTTTATTTAAGAACGTTAAAGATGAGACTTTAATTCCTTCTGACTTTAGGGTTTCCATTGGGATACCTGCTGCAATTTGTATGGGTCTTCTTCAGTAGGAGGTCTGTCTGTTCTCTATAACTGCCTTTAGAATTTTTAAATTCATGCTTACCTTGTAGAGATAGATTATTATTTATTTGAGGGATGGTTTTCACATTTATTACTTCACAGACATTCTCTTATTCTCTTGTGTCTACATGGTTTCCTCTCTAATGAGATAGGAACAAATTTCTTAGATGCCCACTTAGGAGACTGCTTTTGGCATATTTTCATTCCCCCTTCTATCTCAGAAATGCCAGGCAGCTGTAGATTTTTCTTTGAATATCTAGAACCAAACCTCTCATAGGTTTTGTTCATTCCTTTTAGTCTTCTCTCCCTGTTTTTGTCAAATTGATTTAGCTAAATAGTTTGAGCCTCAAGTTCTAAGATACTTTCCTCTGTCTCATTGGCTTTACTGCCCAGGCTTTTTACTGTGCTTTTAAATTCCAAGAAATAATTCTTTATTTCGGGAATTCACATGGGACCTTTCTTTTCTATTTTTTTTTTAAAAGATGTGGGATAAAATTCAGATTAGGTACACAAATGTTCATTATGCAGGTTCCCTTGTTGATGAAGTGTGCACCCCAACCCCTGGCAGTTTCCCAATACTGTCAATTCCACCCCATCCTCCCCTGACATTTTCTGACAATGCCTATCCCTTTCTTATAGTATTATGATAGGACAACCACACTTTCTATTGCAACAAGTTAGTCTCTACAATGATTTACATGAAGAAAAGAATAGTATAGCTATTCAGCACTTGAAATGGGTCTAATTTCAACTGAAATATGTTTTAATTATAAGACAGAGATATTACAGTCTCACAGTGAAAGATAAATACATATAATATTTATAATTTTCACATACATTACATATTTAAGTTATGTTACATTGGGGTAAACAACATATTGCATATATTTAAAGTAAATTTTATCTTCTTTTAAATTTTTATTTTATTTTAAAGGTGTGGGGTACAATTCAGGGTTAGGTATACAAACATTGATTATGCAGGTACCCTTGTTGATGAGGTATGCCCCTCTTTCCCCTAGCAGTTTCCCTCAACTGTCAATCCCCCCGCCCATGGCACTTTCCCACTATGAAGAATCCCTTTCTTATAGTATTATGATAATCATTCAAGGTACACTAATGAGTGAGAACATATGGTACTCTGTTCTTTATTTCTGTGATGGATCACTGAGTATGATAGATTCTAAATCCATCCAAGTTACTGCGGAGTCCATATGTTTATCCTTCTTTATGACTGCATAATAATCCATTTTGCATATGTACCACATCTTTTTTTTTTTTTTAATCCAGTCCAGTTTCAATGGGCAGCTTGGTTGGTTTCATGTTTTTGCTATAGTGAATTGAGCTGCAACAAACATACGTGTGCAGGATCTGTTTTGCAAAATGATTTGAGTTCCTCCAGGCATATTCCCAACAGTGGAATTGCTGGGTCATATGGAAGGTCGATTTCTAGTTCTTTCAGAAATCGCCATACTGTCTTCCAAAGAGGTTGTACTAGTTTGCATTCCCACCAGCAGTGTAGCTAAGTTTTACTTTTTCTCCACATCCTCGCCAGAATCTGTTGTTGGTTGTTTTATTAATAATGGCCTTTCTTACTGGAGCTAGGTGATATCTCAATGTGGTTTTGATTTGCATTTCTCTGATGGTGAGTGAGGCTGAGCACTTGTTCATGTATCTGTTGGCTGCCCCTATATCTACTTTTGAGAAATGTCTATTCTTGTCTTTTGCCCACTTTTTAATAAGGCTGCTTGGTTTTTTTCATTTTGCCATATTTGAATTCCTTGTAGATCCTAGATATTGAGCCTCTGTCAGATATACAGTTGGCAAATATGCTTTCCCATTATGTAGACTGTCCCCCTGCTCTCTTGACAGTTTCTTTTGCTTTGCAGAAGCTCATCAGTTTGATGAGGTCCCACTTGTGTATCTTATTTCTTATGGTTTGGGCACCTATGGTTTAGATCAGTAATTGGTTCCCAGTTCCAATTTCCATACGGGTGTCACCTGCGTTTTCTAAGATTCTCATAGTTTGAGGTTTTATGTTTAGGTCTTTGATCCATTAAGAGTTAATTTTTGTGTATATTGATAGGTAGGGGTCCTGTTTCAGTCTTCTGCATGTGGTCAGCCAGTTTTCCCAGGACCGTTTACTGAATAGGTTCTCTTCTCCCCAGCGGTTGCAATTGGAGGTTTTGTCAAAGATGAATTGGTTGAGAAATTGAGACTTTGCTTCTGAAATCTCTATCATGTTCCATTGGTCTATATGCCTATTCTTGTGCCAATACAAGGGTGTTTTGATTACTGTAATCTTATAATAAAGTTTGAAGTCTGGACGTGTGATACCTCCTGCTTTGTTTCTTTTGCTTAGGATTGTTTTATTTATTCATGGTCGTTTATGTGTCCATATGAATTTCTGTATTTTCATTCCCAGGTCTGAGAAGAATGATGTTGATAACGTAATGGGTATTGCACTGAATCTGTAGATTTCTTTTGGTAGGATGGCTTGTTGCTCTTCCTGTCCATGAGCATGGAATATTTTTCCATTTGTTTGTGTCTCCTTGAATTTCTTTGAGAAGCATTTTGTAGTTCTCATTGTAAATGTTTTTCACGTCTCTGAATAGGAAGATGCTGAGATATTTCTTTTTGTTGTGGCTATTTTGAATGGGATTGCACATTTAATTTGGGTCTCTGCCTGTTTGTTGTTGGTGTATAGGAATGCAACGGTCTTTGGAGCATTTATTTTGTATGCTGAGACTTTGCCAAAGTCCTTATCAGTGGAAGCAGATTTTTGACAGATTCTCTTGAATTTTCAAGGTATAGGAGCATATTATCAGCAAAGAGGGATAACTTGACTTCCTCTTTTCCTATTTGGATACACCTGATTTCCTTCTCTTGACTAATTGCCCTAGCTATGACTTCCAACACAATGTTAAACAAGAAGGGTGACAGTGGGCAGTCTTGTCTTATTCCAGTTTTCAGGGAAAATATTTCCAGCTTCTGTCCATTTAGCAGTATGTTAGCTGTGGGTTTATCATAAATGGAACTTGTTATTTTGAGGTATGTTCCTTCTATACTTAGGTATTTGAGGGTTTTAATCAAGAAGGGATGCTGGATTTTATTAAAAGCTTTTTCTGCATCTAATGACATAGTCATGTGGTTCTTGTTTTTACATCTGTTGATTTACTACATTTATGGTCTTGCAAATGTTGTACCAGCCCTGTATCCTGGGGATGAAGCCTACTTGGTCATGGTGGATGATTTTTGAGATGTGTTTTTTGGATCCGATTTGCTAGAATTTTGCTGAGGATTTTTGCATTCATAACAGATATTGGTCTATAGTTCTCTTTTTTGTTGGAACTTTACCCAGTTTGGATATCTGTGTGAAGTTACCTTCGTAAAATGATTTGGGGAGAACTCCATCTTTCTCTATTGTCTGGAATACGTTCAATAGGATTGGTACCAGCTCCTGGAATGTTTTGCAGAATTCTTCTGGAAAGTCATCTGGTCCAGGGCTTTTATTTTTGTAGGTAGTTTTTGTATGACAGAGACATTTTCCTGGATTATGTGTCTATTTAGTGGGGAGGTTGAGTGGTCATAAAGTCCTCCATTTCATTTAGGTTCTAAAGTTTGTTTCCATATAGATGTACATAGTAATCTCTGATAATCTTTTGTATTCCTTCAGGGTCAGTTGTGACTTGATCTTTTGTATTTCTGGTTGCATTTATTTGGGCTATTTCTCTCTTTTTCTTGGTCATTCTGGCTATTGGTTCATCAATCTTGTTAATTCTTTCAAAGAATCAACTTTTTGTTTTATTGATGTTTCCTATGATGTTTTTGTCTTCTATGTCCTGTATTTGGGCTCTTATTTTTGTGATTTGGATTCTTCTGCTAAAGTTGAGTTTTGGTTGTTTTCTCTTTTCGGCTTCCTTAGTTGATCTGTTAGGTTTTCAACTTGTGATCTTTCCATTTTCTTGATGTGTGCTTGTAGAGGTATAAATTCCCCTCTTAGAACTGATTTCATGGCATTCCAGAAATTTTGCTAAGGTATTTCTTCCTTTTCATTTGTTTCCAGGAATCCTTTAATTTCTGCTTTGATTTCAATGTTGACATAGTAGTTGTTTAGCATCATACTGTTTAGTGTCCATATCTTTTTGGGTTTGGGGATATTATGATAGTGTGTTGATAAATATTTTCATTCCACTATGATCTGAGAATTTGCATGGCAATATTTCAGCCTATTGGGATTTGTTTATCCTTGATTTATGGTCTAGGATCTGATCAGTGTTTGAGTAAGTTCATGTGATGATGAGTAGGATGTATATTCTGTGATTGTTTGGTGGAATAATCTGTAGGTATCTATTAAGTCGACTTGGTCAAGTGTCAAGTTTAGGTTCTGGATCTTCTTGTTGATTTTTGCCTTGGTGGTCTATCTAGGGCTGTTAGTGGGATATTCAATTCCCTGCTTAATAATAGTGTTGGAGTCAATATCTTTTTTTAGTTTACTTAGTAGTTGCTTTATAAACGCTGGTGTACCTATGTTGGGTGCATATATGTTTAGGATGGATATTTCTTTCTGATTAATTGAAACTTTTATCATTTTGTAGTGTCCCTTTCAATCTTTCTAAGTTTTTGACAGCTTATAGTTTGTTTTGTCTGATATTACAATTGAAACTCCTGTCTTCTTTTGTGATTCATTCACATGAAAACTAGTTTTCCATTATTTAAATTTGAGTCTGTGTGCATCCCTTGTAGTAAGATGAGTTTCCTGGGTTCAAAAATAATTGGGTCATGGTTTCTTATTCAGTTTACCATTCTGTATCTTTTTTAGTGGTGCATTTAATCCATCCACATTCAGGCTGATTATTGAAATGTGATTGTTTATCCCTGTCATGAGGTTTGTTTGCTTGTTTTCTTTTTGGCTTTGGGGTTGATGTATGTGTGAGTTTTCAAGTTTCTTTTTGCACTGTGTACTCTGTTGATTCTTTGCTCTGCTGTTCTCTTAGGAAGTGCATGGTCATTATTATTATTATTATTATTATTTCTTTCTTCTGTGCTTAATATCTTTTTAAGTGTCTCTTATAAAACTGATTTGGAAACTGCGTAATATCTTAGGGATTGGATGTCTGGAAAGGATTTTAATTCTCTATCACTGATCAAGCTGACCTTGGCTGGATAGGAAATTCTTGGTTGAAATTGTTTATCTTTGTGGACTTTGAATATAGGACTCCAGTGCCTTCTTGCTTGTCGTGTTTCTGCTGGTATATCTATTGCTATTCTCATTGGTTTTCCCCAGTAGGTAGTCCGACCTTTCTCTCTTGCTGCCTTTAGGATTTGTGATTCTGTGCCTACCTTGTATACGTGAATTACTATTTGTCTAGGGATTGGTCTTGTCATATGATGTTTTGTGAGGGTTCTCTGTATCTCTTGTGCTTGACTAGTCACATCTTTGGTGAGATGGGGAAAGTTTACTTGGATTACCCCCTGGAATACTTGCTCCAAGTTGTTCTCCATTTCCCATTCTTTTCTGGGATTCCAGTCAGGCATAGGTTTGACCTTTTGATATAATCATACATCTCTTGTAGGTTTTGTTATTTCTCTCTGAATTTTCTTTGTATGTTTTTTATAGCTTGGGTTAATTCCATGTTCTGGTCTTCAAGATCTGAGATTCTTTCTTCAACTAGATTAATTCTATTTTTCATGCTTGCTGTCTTCTTATTTATTTCCTGTATGAATTATTTTCATTGTCAAATCTCTGTTACAAGTTATTTCAGTATTACATCCTGTCTTTCTTGAGGTTTATTTACTCTTTTCATTCATTCCCTAATCCTGTCATACTTTGGGGCCTGTAGTTGAAGACTTCCATTGTTTGGGCTCCAAGGTCTGATTTTTTAGGAGTTTTCTCTTTGTTATACTTTAAATTGCCTGTGGTCTTCCTTTGATTTTCCCTCATTTATGAAAGATCTCTTGTTTTTATCTTTAGTTCTGTTATTCAGTGTCAGTAGGAGAGGCTTTCCCTTCTGATGTTTGCTCTGCCCTCTATTCTTCCCTGATCCAGGCTCTGGATTTATTCTACTTTGAAATAGGACTGTGGGTGGGAAGCTTTGCTGCCTCTTGTAATTTTTGAAAGCTGAATAAGGTAGTGGATGTGGCACTAGGATTCAGAAACGACTTGTGAATTACATTGTTCTCTGATTGTGGTATGTGTTCCCTGCTACCCACTCCCCACTACCACTCTCTATGTCAATGCAAAGCAGAAATCAAGGCCAAAAAAAAAAAAGAACACACACACACACACACACACACACACACACACACCCTAAAACAAACTGGAATAACAACAAAGTAAAACAAAACAAACAGCAACAACAACAACAAAAAACAAGAAAACTGAACACACACACAAACACACACATGCCTACCACAAAGTGAATGGTGTAGAAAAACAGAAATACCAGGGGAAAAAAAGGAATTCAGATTGAAACCTCACACATATATTGACACACACCATAAGCTGTACAATATAAATATAAAAAACTAAAAAATAAAACAAGAAGAATAAAAGAGGAAAACCAAAGCAACAACAACAACAACAAAATTGAAAGATGAACACTCAAACATTCGCATACACACATAAATGGAAAACAAGAAAGAAAAGAAAAAAGAAAAAGAAAAAGAAATTGGGTAATGCAGATGAAACCCTCTCGTACACATTCATGCACAAAGGAAAAATATTTTTAAAATAGATGTACAAACAAATAGGCAAAAAAGATTTTAAAAATTAAAAAAAAAATTTTTAAAAACCCCATCATCTATGGCAGGCTATGCAATTGTTCCTCTAATCTGGTCTCTCCTGCAGAGCTTCTACCTGTTGCACTCTCTTCCCAGTGTCCTGAGCAGAAAAGGTGGATGGGCAATGGAGGTGGGTGGGTCGGCAGTCCTCCCCTCCCTCTCATTCTCATATGGTCAGGAAGATCTTCTCCAGTGGGGAGGTGTGGAATTGTCTCTTACTCAGGTATGTACTCGCAGGGGGTGCTCCAGTCAGGCCTATCCTGGAATGGAGTTCTCCTATAGCAACTGATGTCCAGGCTCTGCCTGGGTTTGTCCCTCTCAGTCGTGGTCTAGTTGTTGTGCTTCTGACATTCAGAGGATTCCTGGGGAGAAGGGAGTCGGGGTCCATCCTGGACTACCACTGATCTCTTTGGAGTTCTTTTTAGTCCTTTTCTGGTCACACCCTTTGTCCTGAGGCTGGATCAGGGTAGATGGTGTAGCACCTGGGACTTAGCACTTTCACTGATGGTTGTGCTATCAGTATATTCCCTCTAGGTCACGATCAACACCTGAGTAACTGATCTACCAGTCACAGAGATTGATCTGTTGCTCTGTGGTGAGCAAGTTGGAGCACTTTTCTGCCTCTCCTTCAAGACGTCAGATTGATTTAGTTCAATAGTTTAACCCTCAAGCTTGAAGATACTTTCCTCTGCTTGACTGGTTTTACTACCCAGGTTTTTTATTGTGTTTTGAAACTCCAAGAAATATACATTTTCATTTTTATGAATTCAGATGGGGACTTTCTTATATTTACCAGTTCATCTTTTATCTCCTGCACTGTTTTCATTGCATGAGTGTCCTATGCTTCTATCTTCTTGTGGCTCTCCACTGCTTTTGCCACCTGTAGATTGAATTCTATGTCTGTCATTACGAATGGGTCATTTGCATGGGTTCCATTGCTTGGGGTCTGGAAGAACCTTTTGTGGATAAGGTCTCATTAAGGCTTTGGGGATTGCCAGTGTTTTTTTTTTTCTTTTTTCTTTTTTTGAGTTGGAGTCTTATTCTGTCTCCCATGCTGGAGTGCGGTAGCACACTCACGGCCACCACAGTCTTGACCTGCTGGGCTCAGGTAATCCTTCTACCTCAGCCTTCCAAATAGCTGGAACTACAGGCACATGCTACCATTTCTGGATAGTTTTTTTTTAAATTTTATTGTAGAGATGAATTCTTGCAAAGTTTCCCAGGCTGGTCGTGAACCTGTGGGCTCAGACAGTGCTCTCACTTTAGCCTGCTATTGCTGGAATTATAGCTATGAGTCACCACACACAGCCTGTATTTTTTCACTAGTTCTTTCTCATCTGTGAGTACAAAAATCTTCTCTTTTTATTTATTTTTGTTGACTTTTGGCTAAATAATTTTCTACTGCTGTGATGGCCTTTTATAGGATTTTTTTTTATAATCATTTTAGTTTTTGTTTCACAGGGTACTCCCTTGATGAGTTGCAATCCTCCTTCCTCTGGAACTGGAAGTCCATGAGATCCTGGTCACTGTGGGTCCTGTTGCTCTTCTGGGTCTAGCTAACCTAGAAGGCTACCACTATTTGGGTGGTACTAGAGGTACCTGCAAGATATCCACTGATGTATAGTCTCAGGGGAGAATTCTTTTTTTTTTTTTTTGAGTTGGAGTCTCACTCTGCCACCCAGACTGGAGTGCAGTGGCATGCTCTCAGCCACCGCAGCCTTGATCTACTGGGATCAGGCGATCCTTCTGCCTCAGTCTTCCAAGAAGCCAGAACTATAGGCATGTGCTACCATGCCCGGCTAATTTTTGATTTATTGTAGAAATGAGGTCTCACCAAGTTGCCCAGGTCGGTTTCGAACCTGCAGACTCAGGCAATCCACTCACCTCAGCCTCCCAAATCGCTGGTATTACAGGCTGAGCCACCGAGCCCATCTCAGGGGAGAATTCTAATGGGACTTGGCCAATGACATCTCTAAGGACCCTCTGAAGATTCTCTCTGATGCCTCATTCTGTGGAGTGGTTTCTGAGTTATATGGTAGCATTGATTTTATTCTTATCTTATTTTCAGGAGCTATATTATTTCTCAGATATTGTATTGGGTTCTACCAGCTGGACTTTAGTCAGGAAGTATAAATGTAAGATCGGTTCTAATGGTGGCTGTGGGCTTTTTTGCTTGGCCTCTCTTTCCCCAGGGAAGTACACAGTTGACCTAGGCAATGGGTGGGTTTATGGGAACTCCCAAAGATCCTTAGTCCTTGAGACTTTGAGGGTGGTGTGGGGAAAGCTGATTGGGAAGGTTAAGGTAAGAATGGGTCTGTTTCCATTTTTACCCCACAAGTCTGCTTGGCTGTCACAGTGGGAAAATGGGACCCCTGGTCACTATGTCCATACTTCAGGGATTGCTGAGCTTTTTCTGTTGCACAAAAAGAATTCACACAGGGAAAGAGATGTTGCAGGGTGGCAGGTCATCTTCTGCCTCACTTCCGGGTTCCCTCCCTTTGTCTCAGCTCATAACTCAAAGTTTCTTTCCACAGCAATGTTTTTCTGGTAGGGTGTGAGTAACTGGTTTGCCTTCTGATTGCCAATTATGAACACTCAGTGAAGACTAGGATGGGGAGAGGCTCCTTGGCCATTGTGGCAATGTCACAGAAATCACAGCACTGTCTGTTGCCCAGAAGCACTCACATGAGGACAGACAGGTTACCGGGAGCTCTTCCTGATTTCCCTTCCATCACTAGAGGCTGATCCATGTTCAGAAAACTCCAAAACTCTTTCAGTTACAGAATATTTGCTGCAGCTTTCCACAATGGGAGCTGCCTGCCATGGTGGAACTCACCCTAGGGGTGAGTGGAGGTGGCTGGTCTTTCCTGACCTGGGAGCTGGCCACGGAACATTGCCTGCAGGGAACAACTTCATGGGGGATGGTTTTGCTATAGGCATTCAGAGTTTGAATAGATTTCCAGCTTCTCATGGGCTCTGAAAACAGCCTGCTATGCTACATCCAGCCTGTTTCCCATATAGGACTGAAGTCCTGTGAGGCTGGGGGAAGCCCTCCCAGTCCATGACAGCAACAGCAAGCACTGAATTCTAATTTCCTTCACTCACCATTTCCCATGTCCAGAAGTTGCACTGTTTCCAAAGCCTGCTAAATACTTCTTAACGTTGTATATTAATTGGCTTTGTTTTGTTAGTAGATGTACATAAAATAATGGTGTTATCTTACCAATGATACACTCTTAGTTTCATTAAATATGTATATGGAGTGTTTGACGTTAGTTAGTTCAGTGTGTTAATTATGCTATGAGTGCTAGGTTGTTGGTTTAGCTTTCCCTAAAGTTTGCTCAGCCTCAATGAGAAAATAATGTGTCCTATAGTTTTTTGTTATGCCTACACTATCAGTTTTGATGTGACTAGAAATATTAATAACATTTTTGTGTCATTGCGTTTTTTTTTCATTTACCTCACTGTAGTTCAACATTGATATGACCCAGATGGAGAACTCTTTCATTCTGTATCCTAGAATGAAGACTTGTGAAACCCATTGGCAGTTAGTGCACAGCAGATATACAACATAAGTGTGAGATAACAGAAAAGCAGAAATAAAGCTGTTAACATGGAAGGCAACACTCCTGATCACCTCATGCTGCTTACATTCTCTGGGAGAAACAGACAATAAACAAGAAAACACATAAAGTAAAGCCAAGATTTTTCAGAGCATGGTAAATGTTATTGAAAGTACATAATAATGTATCTTTGGAACTTAGTGGTTCCACTACTAAAATCTGATGATCAGAAAACTATATTAAAGAGATTTGGGATTTGAGGGAATTTTTTTTTTCTTTGTTCTTCTTTGAAGATTCTAGGTCTCACTATGTTACCCAGGCTGGTCTGGCCTCAAATAATCCTTCTGCCTTGACCTTCCAAAGTGTTGAAATTGCCCACATGAGCCACCATACATAGTCAAAAATCTTAATAATAAGAAAGTAGCAATATGAAGATTTGGGGCACAGGTTTCTAGGCAAGGTTTCAGAAAATCCAAGGGCCAGAAAACTGGAATGAGGCTGTATTATGGAACAGAAACAAAGCCAGTAGGCATAAAATGCGGTGAGCTAGGAAGGCAATGGTAGAATACGTTTAGAGATGTGGCAGAGAACCTTGGACTCAGGAAGGAATACAGTCTATTCCAAGGAAAGTCTACAGTAATCAACCCACACCTGCAACATGTTTTCAATGCATATTACAAAGGCACCCATACTCTGACATCATTTATTTTATTTTGGTGACTTTTGTTTCTTGAACTATTTATCTTTTAATTTAATTTTATTGTCATATTTGACCCGTATCCCTTAGGTTATCCCAATGATTTTGATATGGGAGTTTCTCCTATAGGAGAAATGCACATTCACCCCTCTGACTATCACTTTTTTAACCTAACACTCCTTTTCAATCTAACCACATCTTGATAGAGCTTCTCTGGTCTGGCCTGGTATAGCCAGTATATATAATACATTTGCCTGATGCTTCTAAGAAGAAAATACAAAAGTTTTTTCTGTTTTCCTAGAATGTTTTAGTATAATGTTCTCTCAGTCAACATTATGTTTTTATTAAGAAAGATATTCTTGCCTTCGATAATAGACTATCAGTATCTAAAGTAGTTTTATAATTTGCTATTTAAAAACCAACAGGGAAATAGTCATGTACCCAGTATTTAAATTAAAATATTTTATTTCTGGCAAGTTCTTGAAAATTAGAAATCAATTTTCTGTTCATTCTGGATCTAAAAATAGCTAAAACTAAGATAGGCACTATCCAAGTAATCACAAAAGTATAAAAAAAATTCTTTGGTCACAAGTACTGTAACTGAATTTAGAATAAAATAAATCCTGCCTTTATATGTAGTCTTTGGCAATTTACTTAATATTCTTAAGTATCTATTTCTTTCTGTATACAATGCTGACCCTGCAATATTTGTAAGTGTAATTCAAGAATATATGTACTAAAAATTTTTAAAAAATGAGAGCATAGAATATTTATGTCAAAAACAGGATTAGGCTAGAGGATTATTTTAAATTTGAAGAACACACGCTACTGAAATTGAGACACATTTTTATTCTGAGTTTCATAGCAATATCTAACTTTCAGGATTATTGCATATAACATATGATGGCAAATGCAGGTAAGAAGCTCAGCAGAAAGCTTGACTTATTGTTGATATTGTTATTAAATGATATTATTTCAGTTACTCTAGCATCTTTTTATGGTACTGAGTATCTCTGTTTGAGAATTCACCATATTTTAATTTTATATTTCATATGAAGATGTAAGTGGGGATTAAACTGATACTGAATTTCATATATGCTTTGACCTCAAATACATATGTGTGTTTTTCCAAATACTCAAAAATAAATTTTCCAAAAATCTTTAGTAATTAGGTATAAAATAAGAGATACATTTCCATATAGTCTCTGGTCCTAATGAGTTTGTACTATTCACAATATAGCCTATTCCTCTGGCAAAGGTCCTCCAGCTGGCAAGAAACATAGCACAGACTGCAGACATTCCTAACTTAGACTTCTTAAGTGCTGGCAAAAAACGTTCAAATCTGGCAACTTGTACTATTAGGATTTGATTCTACCTCTTTTCAGTTTAAATTTTAATATCCCAAGACATTTTATGTCTTTTACTCATGTTTCTATTTGCATTTAAACAATTTCCTAGAATAGCACTTACACAAAATGGTAATTTTTGAGACATAGATACATTTCCTGAAGCTTATAATAAAAAAAAATACACTCAACATGGAAGAATTGTGGCTAACTTCAAGCATTTTGGTGGCTTAGATATCCTTCAGAAAAGCAAATTCATGAAAGAGGAATGTGATTCCATTTGGATGAGTGGAAAACTCCGGTTATTATTTATACAAACATGCTTGCTAGGTACCTCTCACATGATGGAGATGAGAGTAGTGATTAGCTTTGTGAGGAAAAGAGTTGTTGTAAGGAAAAAAAAGATTCACTTTTAAAATTAATGAGCAATTCAGTTTCCTTTTTTTTTTAGTTCAGTGGTTCAAGTAAGTTATTGGTGCATTCCAGTTCATGTATTTTTCTGCATATGCAACATTGTATCAGCATCTTATTTGAATGCTTTGAATTTTTTTTATTGCAGAGAAAGAGAATGTGTAATCTACTATACTTTTTAATTTTTCCTAACTTTTATAACTGACTCAAACTGTATACTTCTAACTATATTCCACTAAAATATACAGGCAGACTTCAGTTTGAATTCTGCATTTATCACTACAATATTTTTAGACATATGCAAATGCTCATGTTTTGAAATAATGTTTATAATACCAACCCCATGGGTAGCCATGAAATTCTTTTTTTTTTTTTTTTGAGTTGGAGTCTCACTCTCTCACTCAGAGTGGAGTGCAGTGGCCGCTCCTGGCCACTACAGCTTCGACCTGCTGGGCTCTGGCGATCCTTTCGTCTCAGCCTTCCAAGTAACTGGAACTACAGGCACGTACTGCCACTCCTGGCTAATTTTTGATTTATTGTAGAGATGAGATCTCGCCAAGTTGCCCAGGAGAGTCTTGAACCCGTGGGCTCAGGCAATCCACTCACCTCAGTCTCCCAAAGTGCTGGGATTACAGGCTGAGCCACGGAACCCGGCTCATGAAATTCAATATTAGGATATGCATTGCATATAATGAACATTCAGTACATTTTAGTTATTATTAGGGATATCAATAATATACACTTGTTATATATTAAACATAATAAAAGCAAATAAATTATAGCTGGGATAAATCCCTTTATAAATCTTCAGCTTGAAAAAGAATTTTATATGAAAATCAGCAGGCAAATTTTTAATGCAGCATCTGACAATATTTTATCAATATATTTACTTTTCCGTTTATAATTTTTCTTTAAATTGAGACTATAAAAGCAGTCCCTCTTCTGAAAAAAATGCTAGTCTGTAGTTTTATGGCATTTTATAAATAAGAGCATGCAGATACAAGTCTAATATTAATTTGAAAAATGCTCATGAGTTTTTATCAATAATTAATAAAAATATTCCATAAAGTTTTCAGTAGTTATCTTGTGTTTAAAATGGGAAAAAATAAAAGGAGATGAAGCAGAATTATATCACATCACATACTGAGATATTTTTGAATGGGAAATAGGTGGAAAGTTAAAATATGTCCATATTCCTCACAGACCTTAAACTGTGTCATGAGACTTACTCAACATGCGGCTGTGCTTTATATTGACATATCTTTTAATCTAAGTTTTTTTTTAGTTAATCATGACTGTGACAGGTAACATCAATCCATTTTTTAAAAGTTAAATTTTGAAAAAAACCTCATTTGAAGGAAGAGTTGCAATATCCATATTTCTATGACATTCACCTGAGGGTTTTATTTTACTATTTATCTTTCAAAAATGTTATGCAAAATTAATTTTTTAAAAATCAAATCAATTCTCAAAGTTAGAAAAGATCAATATATAAAAATATATACACATTTAATACTTAAAAACATATTATCTATAATGCTGATGATATGCAAAAATATTTTGTGTCACATTGATAAATTTTTCAATTGACAAATTATTTTACAGTCAAGCTTTATTAGAACAAATATATTACAGACTTCAAATAAACAGCTTAATATGTATTATTCCTTTGAGCAAATTTAGAAGAAGGAAATTAAACTTTATTAATAGAAAAACATAATATAGATATTAGCACAGGAGATATAAGGAATAAAAAACATTGGTAAAGTATACAAATATGACAGAATCTGGGGCCTATTGCCCAGATATCTCTTTTGTTAAATATTTTGGAAACAATTTTAAGATACCAAGGGTTATATTGTTTGTTTTGTTTATTTTGGAGATTATCACAAAAAAGTCACTTTTAGTATTCTGAGTTCATTCCTAGTTACTAACTCAGATAAAATCACAATTGGTGAGCTCATTTTTTGTTGATACTTTAATGTATGTACCAAATATCAATTTTTGGACCAATATTTAAGTTACTCTTTTCTCCTCAAATATTTTAGTTGACATATCACAGAAAGAAAATTGAGTACACATCTTTAAATTTATTGTGTCTTGATCGTATTTCTTTCTTCATATAATCATAGAAACAAAGTTTGTCATATATAAAATCATATCAAGCATTTCATCTTTCTTTAGAAACTTCTCCTGGAGCCATTTTATTGTAGCCCTTCATTTTTATCAGTTTATAAAGGTAGTAATAGTCATTTGGCAAAAGTGCCCAAACAAGAATTTAGAGAAATATTGCCAGGCTAGTATTTAAAGAAATATTGCAGCCTTTTATAAATAGATAAAGGTTGTACTTTGCTACTTCATCTTTTATTTATTTATTTTGTTTGTTTGTTTTGAAGAAATACAACCATCTTATTTCTGTCTGTATATGTTTTGCAAATTCTGTTTCTGGAATATTTGAACCTGTGAGGATATTCAAAAGGCAATTTCATGAACCACTATATGGAAAAGACCTTGGAATATTTTAATAATTTTCTAAAGGAGTTTTATGTTACACCGAAAATGAAGTTTGACAATCAGGAATACCTAGAGTATATTCTAATTAGAAGACACTTGTAATCATGATTTATGTTTTTCTCATTTTTCTATTCTTTCTTCTTCTTTCTTTCTCTTCTTCTTTCTCCTTCTCCTCCTCCTTCTTCCCCTCCTCCTCCTTCTTTTTCTCCTTCTAGATGAATTACACTTCATACAGAACAACACAATATGAACATCTTATGTACATGTAAATAATTATTTTCTATACATGAATTTTTGCCATTCCCACTGTTTGTAGGTCAAAGCATAGAAATAATCATTTCATTTTGTCATTGAATCAATCAGAATCCAGTTGAAAAGAAATGGTACACACACATTAGAAAAATTTAAGGAGATCTTTTTTTTTTACAAATACTTCAAAATTTGGTATATAGAGAATCATAATGAATAGTGCTTGATCCTGAGGTCAGCTTTGATAACAAATATTATTACTAGTTCCAAAAGTTTGAGAGAAGGGAGAGAATTAGACTCTCCCAACAAAAGACAATTCTGTAGAACAGGCCATTTTGGAGAAAACATAGTGCTCTTTTGTGAAGGGGCATAGGAATCACAAGGCAGGCTCACAAGGTGGGAGGCAGAGGATTAGAGACCTTGACCTCTCTCTTCTCAAACCCTCCAATCTTCTGCCATGATTTCCTATTGGTTGCTGTCAGGAATTTAGTGGACATGCAAACTCATTGATGAGATCCATATAGGTCAGGAAGGCTGTCAGAGGACAGGATAGAGAAATTACATTTTAGAGGGACACATTATATATCCAGCGTATTTCTCCACAATGGATTAAAATATGACTACTTTATTTCTGGACTGTTTGGTGATGGTAATATGCATTAAGTAGTGTTTTGTAATTTGAATGATTTGTGGTTAATACAGTTTTGCTTCAGATTTATATAGATGTTAAAATGTATATGTGAACACATTTTGTGTATGTATGAGGAAAAGTGAAAAAGAACTAAAAAGAGGTAAAACCACCTCTTACTATAGACACTATCATCTCAGTGCACTACCACCTGGTTTTTGATACTTTATTTTTTTGTGCTCACATCCATTTGTAAATTCCAAACTAATCACCCTATCTAATTATTTTTTCTACCTCAGATTTAGGCATATAGGCAATCAAAATATGATGTCTATATAATTGTTTTCTTCTAATTTGCACAGTATACTTTTGTATATATACACAGAGTGTATAATTATATGACTGCTTTGACGTTCTTATTTCTTTATTTTATTTTATTTTTTCGAGTTGGAGTCTCACTCTGTCGCCCAGACTGGAGTGCAGTGGCCGCTCCCGGCCACCGCAGACTGGACCTGCTGGGCTCCGGCGATCCTTCCGCCTCAGCCTTCCGAGTAGTTGTCCAATTAACCTAGAAAGCAATCAAAATTAAAATGTGTTTATATTAATCTACGACCTATTCAACAAAAATCTAATGTTATTGGAAATTACTAACTTGTTTATTATGTGACATTTGCATTAAAAATACATAAGAAACCGGACTCGGTGGCTCAGCCTGTAATCCCGCTTTGGGAGGCTGAGGTGAGTGGATTGCCTAAGCCCAAGGGTTCGAGACCCGCCTGGGCAGGGAGACCTCATCTTTACAATAAATCAAAAAATCAGCCGGGCGTGGTAGCGCGCGCCTGTAGTTGCGGCTACTCGGAAGGCTGAGGCGGAAGGATCGCCGGAGCCCAGCGGGTCGAGGCTGCCTTGGCCGGGAGAGGCCACTGCACTTCAGTCTGGGCAACAGAGCGAGACTCCAATTCAAAAAAAAAAAAAGAAAAAAAAAAAGAAAAGTAAAGAAAAGCGTAGAATTCCAACTATCGGGTGTGGATACATTCAACATGGAAATATAGCTACTCTTATTCACTTACTCTAATATAGTGGGTTTTTGTCAGATTTTTATATATCTTTTAAAAAGTAATACTAATTTAAGAGGAAAATATTCATAGAGAACTAGCATTTAAATATAAATGCAGAGGAAATCTAATGAAGTGATATGATATCTGCTTGTATTAAGACAGCACTGGAAAATTTGAATGTTTTTAGAATTTAGAGACCATTCTGAGATAAGCACATCATCTGTATTCTAAATAATTTCTATTTATTATTTTTTTGGTATGGATTTCTTGTATTAACCCAGAATTGTGATTAAATTTCTCAAAAGAAAAATTTGAAAATATTTTAAAATAAAACATTACCATGTAATATTACTCAATAATAGCAACAGTTAAACATTAATTTAAAATTAAAAGAAATATTTAATTGTAGCCGGACTCGGTGCCTCAGCCTGTAATCTCGTGCCTTTGGGAGGCTGAGGTGAGCGGATTGCCTGAGCACGCGGGTTCGAGACCCGCCGGGGCAATTTGGCAAGACCTCATCTCCACAATAAATCAAAAACTAGCCGGGCGTGGTAGCGCGCGCCTGTAGTTCCAGCCACTTGGAAGGCTGAGGCGAAAGGATCCCCGGAGCCCAGCAGGCGAGGCTGCGGTGGCTGGGAGCGGCCACTGCACTCCAGTCTGGGCGATGGAGTGAGACTCCAACTCAAATAAAAAGAAAAAAAGAAAAGAAATAGTTACTTGTAATAAAAACTAAAAGTGTTTCTATATTCTGGGTAGAAACTGAAACAGAAAGGTCCAACTTGAGATGTAGCCTATGATCTTCTGTGCTCTAAAATAGGGCACACAAATGTAGTTTGAATGTGTAATCATAATAAGAAAGACAAATGAGGTGCCAAACACATGATACTAAGCAATAAGTCTTTCCTGTATGTATATTTATTGAATATCACTATTTTCTTTATACATTATATAATCGCTTCTCTAAACTTTAACAATTATAATCCTATTCGTAGTATGTTATACTCTCTGGTAGCACTTGCCAAATATTTTTATTTTTCCCAGACTTTTTTCCTTTTATTTTGCAAATTTCCAAAGCAACAGTGTCATCATTTTAACTGGAAGACTCTATTGTATGACAAAGACAGTGAGTAAAGGAGGAGTTATACAATGCTGTCTATGCTGAGACAAATTGGCCAATTAAATTAGAACTACTCCTGCAAAATATAGTTATTTTGAAAGACAGAGTTATACTTTATTCTTTATACCAAAAGATATTTTCTAGGTGAATAAAATGTTTGAAAATAAAGCTATAACATTTCACAAAGAATGAATGTTTTCTGAGTAAAAATTACTTCTAAGACACAACTCAGAAATCATAAAGAAAAAATGCAATAATTTTGACAACATAAATATTTAACAGTTGAATGTCAGTAAATAGCAATATTCAAGTTAAAAAGCAATCTGCAATGTTGAGTAAAAACATTCACAACACCTATGACAGAAAGGGATTTAATTTCGTTAATATTGCATGTGAGTTTAAGTCAAGCAATAAGAAGAAGATAAATTACACATTTCAAAATGCATGAAGGAATTTAAAATTTAGCTCATAGAAAAGAATAGTCAATCATGCACAACTATATTAAAATGTTGTAAAACATATAGTTGTTTTAAATGAGTATCTGGATATCTAGCAAAAAAAACAAGAGAAATATATTTGAAGCATTCCATGTGTCCCTTTTCTGAAACAATATATCTCTCTCCTCTACTGAAGTTCATCATCATTCTAAATTTGTTTATTTTCCTTCACTATTCTTGCCAGTTTTTCACACCTATACATAATTTTTATTCAATATTTTCTTCATGGTTTTAATTCACTTTGCAGATAGGTAGCTTGAATTTACACTGGAGCTTAATATACAATGAAATTAAACAAGATTACACTGAAGGAATGAAAAGTCCCCTTTGTCATTCTTTGTCACACTTAGCTTCATGTTGAACGATGCTATAGTGACTGTGGGGGGGGGGTGTGGAGAGAGAGAGAGATTAGTTTTGGTTCTAAGTGGAAGTTTATACAATCTTTTTTTTTTTTTTTTTTTTTTGAGTCGGAGTCTCACTTGGTCACCCAGACTGGAGTGCAGTGGCCGCTCCCGGCCACCGCAGCCTCGACCTGCTGGGCTCCGGCGATCCTTCCGCCTCAGCCTTCCAAGTAGCCAAAATTACAGGCATGCGCTACCACGCCCGGCTGATTTTTAGATTTATTGTAGAGATGAGGTCTCGCTGCCCAAGCGGGTCTCGAACCCGCGGGCTCAGACAATCCGCTCACCTCAGCCTCCCAAAGGCGCGGGATTACAGGCTGAGCCACAGATCCTGGCGTATATAATCTTATATGTTAGTAGTACACATAATTTTGAAAGAATTAAGAAGAAACTGAAAAAAAAAACATGTGCAGAGAAGTTAGCAAAAAAGAGAACATATTTTTAATTCATTTTTATTTTTTTCTATTACTTTATTTTGTATGTGAATATATTATTTATTATTAATCTTAATTGAATTAGTAGACATTATTTCTAGCAGTTTGGGTTGTCCAGAAACATTGCATGGAAAGTAAAGAGAGTTAGCAAATCCCTGTCAGTTTCCTTTTGCATTGTTAAGGTCTTACATTATTGTGGCACATATGTAAAAGTTGATATATTATTAAAGTCTATCATTTACTGTAGTGCTTTCTCTTCAAATTGTAAATACTAGGACATTTTGACAAAAGTGCAATGTCAAGTATCCCCTATTATCATAATTATCAAAGAGAATAGCTTCACTACCTTAAAAATATTTTGTGCTCCATTTATTAATGCCACCCTCCCCTCTAACTCCTGATTACCACTGATATTTTTTCAGAATGTCATATGTTGGAAATTATAAATATGGATTTAAGTTTCATCAATATTTTCTAATGACTTTACAGTTCATTTATTTTTATTGAGTATTAATATGGATGTATCATATTTGGTTAGCCATTCACTTATTACAGGGCATTTTGGTTGCTTCTAAGTTCTGTTAATTATGAATAAAGTTATGAAAAGTATTTATTTTCAAGTTTTGTGAAGAAATATTTTAACTCATTTAGAAGATCATTTTGACTGCCATAAAAAATGCTACAAACTAGGTAGCTTTCAAACACTAAAAACTCATCTTTGACAGTTCTTGGAGCACAAGAGCAGGGTACTGGCAACTTTGTTTCCAGTGATGGCTCGTTTTATGGTTCACAGACATCTAACTCTTACTGTGTCCTTACATGGTGAAAAAGGGAACAGTCTCTCTTGGACCTCCAATCCCATTAATAAGGACTTTACCCACATGACTCATCACTTACAAAAGGTCTAATGCAATCATCTTGAGGGTTGTAATTGCAGCATAAATTTAGGGGTGATATAATGATTCAGACTATAACAAAGTTCATTTGCTGGATCATTTTGTAAGGATATGTTAAATATGTAGGAAACTATCAAATTGTCTTCTAAAATGGCGCTAACATTTTGCATCCTCAGCAGCTAGGAAGGAGATTTCCTGTGTTTTCTCCTCACCATGAAATAGTACTGTCATTGCTATGGTTTCAGCAACTCAAATAAGTAAATATAATTATATCATTGTGATTTTAATTTGCAATTCTTACTTATACATTAGTTGAACATCTTTTTATATGCTTATTTGTCATCTGTATTTCTTCTTCAATGAGGTAATGGTTAAAATCTTTGGGTTTTTTTTTTTTAATTACACTGTTTTTGTTTTTCTTGTTGAACTTTAGAAGGTCTTTGTGTATGCCAAATAAAAACTTTTTTTCGTATTTTATGGATTGTGTATTTTCTCGCAACAGTGTCTTTTGCAGAGCTGATTTATAATGTTAATAAAATAACAATGATCAAACTTGCTACATTGTTTTAGTCAGTTCCAGAATGATTTATTTTGTTGTTGCTAATTCTTTGAGAATTCTTACATAGAAAAAATTTTCATCTGTGAAAAACAAAAAAAAGGAATGTCTTTCTTCCTAATTCATATACCTTTTTTGTCTTATTGCATTAAAGAGGATCGCCAGTATGATATTGAATAGCATTGATGAGAGAGAACACATTTTCCTTGCATATGATGTGAGCAGAAAACTTGCTGCTGTTCCAGCACTAAGTATGATGATAGCTGTAGGTGTTTTGTAGATTTTTAAAATTATATTTAGGATGCTTCCTTCTATTTCTAGAACACTGAGAATTTTTTTTCTTTTGTTAAAATCATGTATTTGTATTGCATTTGTCAAAAGTTTTTTTTTTTGCATCTATTAAAATCAAGATGATATTTTTAAGATTTAGCCTATTGAAGTAATTGATCACATTAAATGATTTGGGGATATTAAACTAGCTTTGCATATCTGAAATAAATCCTACTTGGTTATGATATATAATTATTTTTATAAATTGTTGAATTCCATTTGTCAATTTTTTTGGAGTTTTGCATATATATTAAATATGCTGATCTGCATACATGTTTTTCCAGCAATATCTTTTTCTGGTTTTAGTATGAAAGTAATGCCTACCTCATAGAATGAATTAAAAAGTATTCTGTTTGCTTCTAATGAATGGATAATGTTGTAGAAAAATGGAAGAATTTTCTCCTTAAATGCTGGAAGAACATGAGTGAATACATGTTGACCTCTAGTTGTTTTGGGAGATTACAAATTATTGATTCAATTTATTTAATATAAATAATTATATTCAGATCATCTTTTTCTCCTCGTGTGAGTTTTAGTAGACTGTGTCCTTGAAAGAATTGGTTCATTTTATTTAGCTTATCAAATTTGTAAATATAGAGTTATTGTATTATTATTTTTAAATATTTCTAGCAGGGATTACCTGGATAAAAAAATTACAAATGGTTATCCCTTCATAACATTCTTTAACTAAATAAAAAATATTTTAAAAGGCTTTGGCAAGCAAAATGACTAAGCATAATTGGATTGTAATTCTTAGTTAAAATAATAAACTGTACTTATTTTACAGTGAAATAAAATGGGATTTCAACTGGCTATATTATTATTGGTGAAATGGATGAAAAAGCCTACATTACATATTTAATATATGTATTACAGATTAAGACACATAAGGTGGATATTACAGAATAGTACTTTTCAAAAACAAGAAGATAATTTTGCTGTACTTAAAATGCAAGATCACATTTTAAACATTTTTTAAATCAATTTTAGATGACAAAGATTCACTGAGTTTCATAATTAAAATAAATATGCATAGTTCAACAAAAAAAAGGGAATTCTAATTCAGGTCAAAGTGAAGAACAATATATTCAGTCACATATATCAAAAATGTATTCAGTCACATATATCAAAAATGCATTCAGTCACGTATATCATATATTAGAAAATGGATGGCAAGGGCCAGTAAACTCTCAGACAATATAAGAAAGCATGATCAACTTTTAGGAATGCAAGAATGTATCACTTGGAAGTCATTTTGGGGAGAAGGAATTAAAAATAGCAAGTGGTGCTGGCATAGTATAGAAGATGAGAGGAATATAAAAAAAGACACTTCCAGAAATCTAAAGGGAATTCTCCTAGAATCTTTAGCTGACTATTAATCTGGGCACGAGCTATTTGAGAGCTGAGTTTGTGTTGCCATAAGCTAAGAGGGAAAGACATTAGAATGCACACGGTATGAGCTAAGACAATTTGCGTGGTATCGCTTTAGAATGATAACTAAATTTACCCTAAATTGCAAGTTTCTCTAGATTTACATTAAGCAAAGTTTATAAGCAAATCTAGAAAGAATTTCATGAACACAAGGTAACTCAATAGCATGCACAAACAAAATTCAATACTATTTAGAGGAATAAAAATAAAATTTTGGACCAATAATATACAACTCACAAGTTCACCATCTAATCCAAAATGACTCACAATAAAGAAACTGAAAAATATGGCTTATAATCTGAAAAAAAAGGTCAATAGAAATAAATATAAACAAAATGATGATGGACTATGGAAAAGGAAATTGAAGCAATTGTCAATGGGCTACAAATGTTCAAGAAACTAGAAGTAAATGCGAGTATAATGAGAAAAAAAGGATGAAATAAAAATGACACGTGGTACTTCAGTGTCCTTATTGATTTTTTTGCCTCTTTGTTCTAGTTAAAATTGGCAGAAGGCAAGTGTTCTCTTGAATTATAATTGTGGGTATGTTTGTTTCTTATTGTAATTCTATAGTTATTTCAACTTTGTAAGATAGATAGATGATACATACATTCACACATACATGCATACATGAGTATTGTATTATTACATGCATACATATTAAGGAATGTTACATTCTCTTATTTAATTGATAGTTTATAATTAGAAAATGATTATCTTCATTCGATAAAATTATATGCTTTGAACTCAATTATTATGGTACAAAGAATATAGCACTTAAGTTTATTTGCTTAAATAATATTAGCAAGTTACATATTTTCATTAGTGATAAATTTTTTTTATACTTAAATTTACATAAGCAGACTATAGTTGTTTCTTGCTTTCTTACCCAATTTGGAAAAAAAACCCAAAAACTTCCTTTTGATTGAATTGCTTAGGTATTTTAATTAATATAAATATTAATATCATTAGATATCACCTTAATATCTGTTTTCTATTTGTCTCAACAGTTTATTTCTTGTTTCTTACTTTCTATTTTATTTTGTACTGGTATAAAAATAATCTCCAAGTAAGTTATTGAGACAAATAAAAGAGTTTAGCTAGGTTAGAAGAAAATATGTTCAATATACCAAAATTTGATGTCCTATAGCACTATGTATTAATAGAATGCATAGTAACCACTAAAAGGCCTTATAAGACATAGCATGTTATTAGCATCATAGTATTATTATTAATATAAGGTTATAGTGTCAGGCTTATACTATAGCATCAATTATATGTTCTAATATCAAAATCTAATTGCATGCAAAACTCTAGGTTTAATATCTGTATATTAAATATGTGTAAATATATATAATTTATATGAATTAAATTTTAATCAACTTATATTTAAAATAGTAGACCGGACAAGTACTAAAAGAATTTAACTTATTTAATAATGTTTATGCTATCTTGTTTTCTATCCACATATTCTAGTTAGCAATCTATGAATTTTACCTTTGAAGTTGCAAGTAAAATTAGCACCAACAATATCGTTCATATTTGGAGAGAAGGTGGCACAATGAATAGACATTGGGGACACTAAAAAAGTATAAGGGTGGTGTGGGAAGGGTTCAGAAACTACCTATGGAGTGCAATGTTCACTATCTGGGGAATGGGTCACCTGAGTCCCAGTACTCACCACTGCATAATACCATGGAATGAATACACATGTATCTCCTTAATGTAAAACAGAAAAGTAAAAAAAAAACATTGATAGTTCACGTTTCAAACTAAAGTTTCAAAAGATCTAATCACCAGTTGCTTATTTATTACTTTAATTAATAAATATCTTTTGATCACCCACTGCAGGCAGTGTTTCAGCACTAAGAATACACAAGCAATTAAAACAGATAAAACACTCAGCTTAGTTATAAAAGGTAAGTACAGTACATGTCACATAGTGGTAAGTGCAGAAGGAAATGTAAATTGAGAATGGGTAAGATGGAATGAGTGAAAGTTACCCTGAACGGGAGTTTACAGAAAGATGAATTTGAAGTGAATTTGAGGTGTATTTGAAGGATAGTTAGGATAGGGACTGATCAGGACAGGTGTCTGAAGTACTGGAAAAAATTCCCTATTGCTGACAATTTTTAGCAATATAGAACAGGACTAACAACTCAAAAAATTTGAAACTGTTCAAAAAATAAAAATATAATGTATGATTTTAACAACATTGATGCAATTTAATTTGTTCAAGCACTATTTACATGTTGCCAATTGGTAATAGTCTCTTTCAACCACCACTTTCTTCTACTGGTGAAGACATTAAATTATTTTAGAAAATTTGCCAACTTTCATTTTAGGATAATAAATCATAATAATCACTATTAATATGAATTTATTCTGAGATCAACCAGAGCAAAATCCCATGTGAGATGTTTAAGATCTTTCATTTACAAGTTTAAATAGATGGTCTAATGGCTAACTGTTCCATCAAACTGCCATAACCTAGGGCAAGCTGTTCTGGGAAGATCGTTTCTGGGGTTTGAGCAACAAAGTTAGAGACCTCTTAGTCATGTTATTGGATGCACATGAATACAAGTTCTTCAAAAGTAAGACTAACTTCTGTTACTGCTGAGCCCAGAAGAGGCTATATAATACTTATTATTCCACTCATAAACCCAGAAGCTATTTATTGCTTCATTATATTTGCTATATGAGTATATAGAGTATAAAATACCATATATTGTTCACTAATTATATCTGATAAAATTTATCAAAACTTAATCTGTAAATCTTATATATTAGGATTCATCATAAACTTTTATATGATAAAATATTCCTCAGAATATTTGAGTCCCAACTTCATTCCTGTATTTTACATTTTAAAATTGTATATGAGAAAAATATGAAAATAAGTAACTCACTATGGTCTGACTTTAGAGAGGAAATTATATTTAATTGCATTTATTTTTTAATAAGTAATATGTTGATCTGGTGATAGACTTGACAATTATAAAAGAGTGTAGCATAAAGTCTCCTTCCTGATTACTATTTACCCAGTGTCCCTACTTGATAGCTGCTGAAGGTTTTTAGCTTCAAGAAATATCCTATATTTTTACTAAGAAATATACAAATATGGTATTGTTATTTCTTTATACAATAGATACAATCTGCATATTATAAAGTTTTATACTTTCTACTACTTCTTAGAATTATCTTAAACAATATAGAAAAAACATGATTTTCAGTTGCAAATTACTCCATTGTATAAATGAATTATATCTTAATAAATGAATTTCCTGTTGTTGGACTTATAATCTTTTCATTTTTTTTGCTATTGTAAACAATTCTGCAACTAATATCTTTTAAAAATAAGTAAGTTCATACACATATAAGTACATCTTTTGTTCAAATTCTCAGGAATAGATTTGGTAGATCAATATATGGATGAGAATACATTTATAATTGTGGAGATACATTGGTAAATTGCTCTCCTTTGGGAAATTAACCCATTTACCATTTCAACATTAATATGTAAAAATGTTTGCTTCCTCAGCTTTTTCTTAGAGAAGTTTTTAAAAATTATCTAATATTTCATTTTTTCTAATAGATAAAACCTTATGTCACAATATATTGCAATTTTCATTTCAAGTGAGAATTAGCATATTCCCTTGTGCTAAAAAATGTGTATTTTTGATCTGATTTATAGCCTATTTTATATTTCATTGCTAATTTAAAAATATTGATTTATAGAAACTTCTATATATTAAGGAAATAAATTTTAATCTCTATGAGTTGGAAATTTTTACCAAGATTAAAACCATTTTTCCATGCAGATTGCTGTAATGTTTTGTAGATTGAAAAGTGTTAATATTTAATTGTATTATTGTTGCTTCTTGTAACATGTTTAGAACAAATTTCTGTTCTCTTATATTAGGAATAATAACAAGTAATACCTCATGACCTATCCTATAACATTTAGAGTCTCATTTTATTGAGTTAAATCTTTGACTTATGGAATTCATTTTGTTTAAAGTTTGAGAATTGAATCAACTTAATTTATGTTAGATAACTATGGTGCTGTTATCCTCAAATTATTTATTTATCATCTTTATTTTGCCATCTGATTTGAAATGCTACCTCTAATGTGTAATAAACCCAATATATAGTTGGGTAGGTTATCTGACTTTCTTCTTCTTTTTCTTTATCTTTCAGTCTATGTATGTGTTCATACTATGATGCAGCTTAAAAAATATATATATAAATATATATACATATATATACACTAATATTGCAAAAAGGTAGGCTTGCGGCACCTTAATACTAGCCAACATAAGAAATATTGGGTAAGATTGTTCTTTTTATTTAGTCACATGAGTTTATAGAATTAGCTTGACTTTTTAGAAAAATCTTGGGCCATTAAAGGTATAATATACCATAAATATAACTGAAAAATTAATGAAATTGTCTTTCTGCTCAAGCATCTAGAATCTTTTCTATTACTTTTCACATTTGAGGATGGAGAATTAGTAATGAAATACTTCTTATGTTCTAATATTTTGTTTGTTTCATGTTATTATATTTGTTTGTTTCTATTTGTTGTCATAAATAGAAATTTCCCTCAATATGCTTTTAAGCAGTTGACTTCTGAAGATATAAAATGCTAGTTTTTAACCATCAAAAAAGAACTAGATAAAGAAAATGTGGTACATACACACGATGAAGTATTATACAACCATAAAGAAGGAAACATCATGGACTTCATAGCAACTTGAATGCAGTTGGAGGCCATCATGCTAAGTGAGGTACCACAGAAACTAATAATTGAATTCCACATATTCTCACTAATAAGTGGGCCCAGAACCCTAGTCACATTAGCACAAGAGTGGGATCGGCAGTTTCTGGGCACTGCTAAGAGGGAAAGGGAGGGTAAAGGGTTGGGGCACATGACAACTCAGTAAGTACCTGGTCCACCAGCAGGAGTGAGGGGCGGTTAACAGTCCAAAGTTCAGTTGCTTGCAGTCCACAGATGTAGCAAATCCTTACATGTATCCCCATAACTCTATAATAAATAGTCAAATTATAAAAAAAAACAAACAAAAAAAAACAAAAATATATTTACCTGTACTATTTTGTTTGTTTTATACAATATATTATAGTTAAATATTTGGATTTCCAAAGTATACAACTTTCAAGAAGCAGAATACATTTCAGGATTTATTATGTAATGTAGGAAAAAATATACATTTACTCAATCGCAAGTTCAAGTTGGCCCAAGAACAAGCATGCATATGCTGAAAGTGGAACCTCTGGGACAGAAAATGTGCAGAAATGGAAGTCATAAGAAAGATGAACTAGCAAGTATCCTAAATCTCCTTGTCTTTGTCATTTTCAACAATATGAAACAAAAATACATAAATAAACGCAATGCAAAAATACTGTATACAAAATTTTGTAGTCCTGGAAAATTCTCTTAACATTTTAGAGTAGATTTGTTTAGCATAATGTTCTTCCTGATAATGTCCTTGTTTCAAAATGTGCTTTTTTTTTTTTTGAGTTGGAGTCTCACTGTGTCGCCCGGACCAGAGCGCAGTGGTCGCTCCAGGCCACCGCAGCCTCGACCTGCTGGGCTCCAGCGATCCTTCCGCCTCAACCTTCCAAGTAGCCGGAATTACAGGCGCACGCTACCAAGCCTGGCTAATTTTTTGATTTATTGTAGAGATGAGGTCTCGCCAAGTTCCCTGGACAGGTCTCGAACCCGCGGGCTCAAGCAGTCCACTCACCTCAGCCTCCCAAAGGCGCGGGATTACAGGCTGAGTCAAATGTGCATTTTTTAAACTTTTGTACTAATATGGAATATAAGGATTGGTATTTTATTAGTTATTTAACTCTGAAAGTACATTGAATTAGAATTATACTTTAATGATAAACTATTCTAAGCAACAAAATATAGCTATAAATTTGCATTTAGTGACAGGCAAATGATCATCACTGCATAAACATACCATGTTTTGAATTTCTTAAACAAGTTAAATAGAAGCAGGCAAGTTCAGACTTTTTTGTCCATTTGTATTTTATATGTATGGGGTACATGGGCATGATTGCTACATGGATATGTTGTGTAGTGGTGGGGATTGGGGCTCAGGTGGGCTCTTTCCTCAGATAGTGAATACTGTAGTCAATAGGTAATTTCTGAACCCTAACATCCCTTCCTATCTCCTGATTGCTGTGTCTCCAGTGTCTATTATTTCCACCTTCATTGCCCTTTAGCTCCTGCATATAAGAGAGAATATTGATGTTCGACTTTCTGTTTCTAAGTCAGCTCTCTTAGCATGACAATCACCAGCTCCACACAAGTTGCTGCAAAGGGCATAATTTCATCCTTTTTGCAGTATTATATTATTCCATAGTGTATATCTACCACATTTTCTTTACCCAATCTTTGGTGGTCACTTAGATTGATTCCATTAATTTGCTATCATGAATAGTGTCGCAATGGAACTTATGAGTACAAGTATCTTTTTTAAGATTTATTTTCCCTTAGAGAGATATCTAGTAGGGAATTGCTGGGTAGAATGGCAATTCAATTTTTAGTTCCTTGAGAAATCTCCATACTGTTTTCCATAGACATTGAACTCGTTTACAATCCCACCAACAGTCAAAGCCCATTCTCTTCTCCACTACTTATCCAACATCTGTTTTTCTTTGACTTTTTAATAATAGCCATTCTGACTGACGGGAGGTGATATCTCATTGAGATTTTAGCCTGCATTTTTCTGATGGTAAGTGATGTTGAGCATTTTTTAAATCTGTTGGATACATATGTGTCTTCTTTTGAGAAATATCTATTCATCACATTTGTCCAATTTTTGATATGATTATTTGCTTTTTTCATGTTGATTTGGTTGAGTTCCTTGTGGATTCTGGATATTAACCTTTTGCCTGAGGCATAATTTGTGAATACAGAAGGTTTTCTGTTAAATCTGTTGGTTATTTCTTATGAAGTACAGAAACTTTTTAGTTTAACTAAGTTCAAATTCAATTTAAAAATTATAATAGATTGTGCTGGCATTATTGGGTAAGTGAATATATTTGCCAGACATTTGCTGTTGCTGTTGTTAACTCAGAAGATGAAAATGCTTTCAATTTTCTAAAAAGAAGCTGGAGGTTTCAGGCACTCATTTTCTTTTATGTCTAGAGAACAGGCACCTGATCTTTGCATCAATAAAATTAAGGCTTATTATGCAATCTCAATGTCCAGAGCTACTGGCTGTGACAGTATTATGTGTGTCAGACTAGTTCTGCAACACTGTCTGAAGGTGGTTTTCCTAACTGTGCCATCTACAAACCTTAAATCCCTGGGTGTCTTGGTGATTCTTTGAACTTTCTTTAATAGGTTACATTTTTTTAAAAAAATTAACTAGATTTGCTTTGGTTAAGAAGTGTTAAGTAACTATATTACAAACCAAGATTTCTTATCTTGGGTGTTATGGATATGCTAAGCTTAGGCAACCCTACGTTGGGAGATTGACCATGACTGTCATATTTATAGTAGAATGTTTATTGGTATTTACCCACTAGAGGCTGGTAGAATATTACCACTTGTGAAAACTAGAAGTATCTCAAGACATTTTAAAATGTCTCATGGGAAACAAAATTGCTCCCACCACAACTGAGAGGCAGTGGAATAAATAAACTGATAATTAGCAGTAAGGAAAACTCTATCATATGATGCATTGATAAAATTCTCTCATTTAATAGCTGTCATTAAAAAAAAAATAAAGAGAAGTCGGGCTTGGTGGTTCAGCCTATAATCCCGTGCTTTGGGAGGCTGAGGTGAGTGGATTGCCTGAGCCTGTGGGCTCGAGACCCACCTGGGCAACTTGGCAAGATCTCATCTCTACAGTAAATCAAAAAATCAGCCGGGCATGGTAGCAGACACCTCTAGTTCCAGCTACTTGTAAGGCTGAGGTGGAAGGATCGCCGGAGCCCAGCAGGTTGAGGCTGCAGTGGCCGGGAGCGACCACTGCACTCCAGTCTGGGCAACAGAGTGAGACTCCAACTCAAAAAAAAAAAAAAAAAATATATATATATATATATATATATATATATATATATAGAGAGAGAGAGAGAGAGAGAGAGAGAGAGAGAGAGAAATTTCAGAATCATATAATTATAAGGGTAAAAGCAGTTAAAGATTACTTGCAAATACAACATATATTCTATTTTAAAAAGTAAGACATTTTATCTCTCAGAGAAAATTAAATCTGAATTTTTATTGTTGTGTAAGTTAAGTAATGCATAGAAAACCAAATCAATATGTTATATTTGTTTCTCAATTATATATCTTTTGAGGGTGGTGTGTTCTTTTTCTCAATACAATTTCTGAATTCAGTGTGCACCTGAGAAACATTTAATTTTAATTTTATTGTTTTGTCAATAACAATAGAATTCTTTTCACAAATATGATGTTTTAAAAATATCTCTTAAAACTGTGGTACATATACACAATGGAATATTATGCAGCCATAAAGAGGGACAAACATATGGACTTTGCAGGAACTTGGATGGATATAGAGTCTATCATCCTCAGTGATCTATCACAGAAACAAAGAGCAGAGTACCATATGTTCTCACTCATATGTGGACCTTGAGCAATTATCATAATAAGATAATTAATACTATAAGAGAGGAATTGGCAGTAGTGGGAAAATGCCAGGGGAGTGGTAGGTTGGAATTGACAGTAGAAGGAAACTGCTAGGAGAGGGGGCACACCTTATCAAGAAGGGTACCTACATAATGAACATTTGTATACCTAATCCTGAATTATATCCCACAAAGAAGAATTAAAATAAAAAAATCTCATACACTAAATATACACAGACTTAAACAAATATTGATTATATAATATTTCCATTATCAAAAATAATTTTTGATTGCGTCATTTTTTTTGTGCATGGGTATTTAACACATTTTGATAAGTACATCAGCAACACAATAAAAAATTCCTAAGTGCATTAACTTCATGAGAACTCTTTTCAGATTAGTGTGCAATGCATAATTTTATACCCTTTGTGAAAGAGACTGTCTTTCTTATCCAAAAATAAATTGAGTTTTGTTTGAGAATAAAATAGTATATTCAGAGAATGCAATGTCTATTAAAACATAGAAAGAAAAAAACAGTACTACCATATTGTGAGGATGTAAAGGCCATTAATGTCTCCACCAGACCTCATGAATATATTTTATACACACAAACATGCACACACACACACACACACACACACACACACACACACACACACAATAATTTCAATGGCTTTTTGTTTTGCTCTTAATGTGAAGTGTTAGCACCTTCTATACAGAAGTAAAAAATGCTCTGATTAATTGATTTAAGACTAAAAGTTTATGAGGTAGATACAAAGAGTGAACAGGAAAAGACATTGATAGTTTTATCAAGAAATTTGTATAACAACATTCTTGTCTTTTTAGGGAAGGGATATGAAATCATGGCAATATGAAGAAAATGCTTGATGGAAGATTTATAAATGATTTATTTGGAAAAAATCAATTGAGTTAATTTGCTACGTCTTGGAGATCTTATCCTCAGTATTGCAGTTAAAAATTACTTTTGATCTGTACATTTAGAAATTAGAAAATCTTAGTGAAGTATTTATGAAAAGTACATTTATATGAGACTAATAAAAATTGAATTCAAAATATGAGGATAAATGTGTGTGCAGGTATCTTTTTTTTGTAGAATGATTTGAGTTCCTCTGGGTATCTTACCAGTAGGTGGATTATTGGGTCCTATGGAAGGTCAATTTCTAGTTATTTTAGAGATCACCACACTGTTTTCCATAAAGGAGGAACTAATTTGCATTCCATCAGCAGTGTAGAAGCGTTCACTTTTCTCCACATCCTCACCAACTTCTGTTGTTTTTTGTTTTATTAAGGACAACCATTCTTAATGGGGGTAAGGGGTATCTCAGTGTGATTTTGATTTGCATTTCTCTGATGATTTGTGAGGCTGAGCACTTTTTCATGTCTGTTGGATGCCCGTATGTTTTCTTTTGAGAAGCGTCTATTCATGTCTTTTAACCACATTTTAATAGGATTTTTTTTTTTTTCCTTTTGCCACATTTGAATTCCTTGTAGATCCTGGATGTTAGGTCTTTGTCATATGTAGAGTTAGCAAACTTTTTTCCCATTCTGTGAGCTGTCTCCTCACTCTCTTAATGGTTTCTTTTGCTTTGCAGAAGCTTTTCAGTTTAATGAGGTCCCACTTGTCTATCTTGTCTCTAATGGCATGAACAACTGGATTTTTTTGTTTGTTTGTTTGTTTGTTTTTTATCAGGAATTAGTTGCCTACTCCGATTTCTGTAAGGCTGATTCCTGTGGTTTCTAAGACACTTACAGTTTGAAGTTTTGCGTTTAGGTCTTTGATACATTCTGAGTTGATTTTTATGTATGGTGCTAGATGGGAATCCTGTACATTATTCTGCATGTGGTCAGCCAGTTTTTCCAGCACTATTTACCGAATAAGTTCTATTCCTCCCAGTGGTTTTGGGTGGAGGCTTTGTCGAAAATGAATTGTCTGAGAAATTGAGGTTTTGCTTCCAGAATCTCTATCCTGTACTATTGGTCTATATGCCTGTTCTTGTACCAATACCAGACTGTATTGATTATTGTAGCCTTATAATAAAGTTTAAAGTCTGGGAGTATGATAACTCCTGCTTTGTTTCTTTTGCGGAGGATTATTTTGAGTATTTGTGATCTTTATGAATTTCTGTATTGTCATTTCCAGATCTGAGAAGAATGATGATGGTAAGTTAATGGATATTGCGTTGAATCTGTAGATTGTCTTTGGTAGGATGGACATCTTAACAATACTTATTCTACCTATCCATGGGTATGGAATATTTTTCCCTTTGTTTGTGTCTTCTTGGATTTCTTTCAGCAGTGATTTTTAGTTTTCATTGTAAAGGTCTTTCACTTCTCTGGTTAGGAAGATGCTGAGGTGTGTGTGTGTGTGTGTGTGTGTGTGTGTGTGTGTGTGAAAGAGAGAGAGAGAGAGAGAGAGAGAGAGAGAGAGACTATTTTGAATGGGATTGTGCTTTTTATTTGGTTTTCTGCCTGTTTGTTGTTGTTGTATAAGAATGCACCTGTCTTTTGTACATTTATTTTGTACTCTGAGACTGCCAAAATCCTTTATCAGTGCAAAGAGGTTTTTTACAGATTCTCTTGGATTTTCAAAGTATAGGATCATCTTGTCAGCAAAGAGGCATAACTTGACTTCCTATCTTCATATGTGGATACTTCTTGATTTTCTTCTCTTGTCTAATTTCTCTTGCCTAATCTCTTGTCTAATTTCTCTAGCTAGGACTTCCAACCCTATATCGAATAGGAGGCAAGAGAGTAAGACTTGTCTTCCTCTTGTTTGTAGAAAATGCTTCCAGTTTCTGTCCATTTAGCATATGCTGACTGTGAATTTATCATAGATGGTGCTTACTCTTTTGAGGTATATCCCTTCTATGCCTAGGTGTTCAAGGGTTGTTATCAAGAAGGAATGCTGAATTTTACTGAAAGCTTTTTCTGCATCTAATGATATAATTATGTGGTTCTTGTTTTTGCATCTGTTGATGTATTTAATTACATTTATGGTCTTGCAGATGTTGAATCAGTCCTGCTTTGTGGAGATGAAACCTACTTGGTCACGGTGGATGATTTTTTAAGATGTGCTGTTGGATTCAATTTTTAGAATCCTGTTGAAAATTTTTGCATCTATGTTCATTAGAGATATTGGTCTATAGTTCTCTTTTTTTGTTGGATCTTTATCCAGTTTAGTTATCAGTGTGTTGTTAGCTTTGTAATGATTTGGGAGAATTCTGTTGTTCTCAATTGCCTGAAATGCTTTCAATAGGATTGGTATCAGCTCCTGTTTACACGTTTTGTAGAATTCTGCTGGAAAGCCATCTAGTCCGGGGCTTTTGTAAGTTGGTAGTTTTCTTACAATGGGATCAACTTCCTGGGTTGCTATTTGTCTATTCAGTGTCTCAATGTCTTCTTGTTTCAACCTTAAGAGGTTATGTGATATCAGAAAGTCCACCACTTCATTCAGATTTTTGAGTTTGTATCCATACTAGTGCACATAGTAATCTCTGATAGTCACTTGTATTTCTTCAAGGTCAGTTGTGATTTGATCTTTTTCTCTCTTTTTCTTGTTCATTCTGGGTAGAGTTCCCTCAATATTGTTAATTATTTCAAACAACCAGCTTTTTGTTTTCTCATTTTTTCCCCCTATGATATTATTTTCTTCTATATCCTGTATTTGGGGTTTTACTTTAGTGACCTGGATTCTTCTGTTAAAGGTTTTGGTGGCCTTGTCTTTCCAGCTCCCTTAGGATGTTAATGTATGATCTTTCCCTTTTATTGATGTGTGTTCATAGAGATGTAAATTCCCTCTTAGAATTGCTTTCATGGCATTCAGAGCCTTTGGTAAGATGTTTCTTCATTTTCTTTTCTGAGTTGGAGTCTCACTCGGTTGTCCAGACTGGAGTGCAGTGGCCGCTCTGGGCCACTGCAACCTCGACCTGCTGGGCTTCAGCGATCCTTCCGCCTCCGCCTTCCAAGTAGCTGGAACTACAGGTGCACGCTACCATGCCCAGCTAATTTTTTGATTTATTGTAGAGATGAGGTCTTGCCAAGTTGTCCAGGTGGATCTCGAACCCACAGGCTCAGGCAATCCACTCACCTCACCTCAGTCTCCCAAAGCACTGGGATTACAGGCTAAGCCACCGAGACTGGTGTTTCTTCATTTTCATTTGTTTCCAGGCATAGTTTAATTTCTGTTTTGATTTCTGTGTTGAGAAAGGAGTCATTTGGCATCATACTGTTTAGTGTCCTTGTCTGTGTGGGTTTTGGGAAATTTTTGCTGTTGTTGATATTTATTTTTATTCCACTGTGGTCTGAGAAGGTGCATGGCAATCTTTTGATCTTATGAAATTTGTTAATGCTTGATTTATGGCCGAGGATCTGATTGATCTTACAGTATGTTCCAAGTGATGATGTGTAGAATGTATATTCTGTGGTATTTGGGTAGAGTGTTCTGTCGGTATCTATTAAAGCCATTTGTTCAATCTTCAAGTTGAGGTTCCAGGTCTTTTTGTAGAATTTTTTGCCTCTATTATCTATTTAGTGTTTTTAGTGGGGGGTATTTAAGTACCCAGCAATGATAGTATTAGAGTCAATATCTTTTTATAGTTTGCTTAGTAGTTGCTGTGTAAACACTGGTGTCACTGTGTTGGGTGTTTAGGATGGATGCTTCTTGTTGATGGAGTCATTTATCACTATCCATATAATGATATCCATATCTTTTTAATTTTTGATATATTAAAGGTTATTTAATCTGACATAAGATCATAACTCCTGCCTTCTTTTGTGATCCATTTGCCTGGGAATTCATTTTCTGTCCTCTAACTTTGAGTCTATGTGTATCCCATGTGATGAGATGAGTTTCCTGGATGAAGTAAATTATTGGGTCATTTGTTTAATCCAGGTTGTCATTCTGTGTCTTTTTAGTGGTGCATTTAGTTCATTCATGTTCAGGCTGATTATTGAAGTGAGAGTGTTTGCCCTTGTCATGAGGTTTTTATAAAGTTTTTTCTTTGTTTGTTAGTTTGTTTTCTTTTTAACTTTTGAGTTGTTGTTGTGTGTTTTTTCAAGTTTGGTTTTGCATTCTCTGTAGACTCAGTGTTCTCCTGTTCTCTTGGGAAGTCTGTATTCATTATTATTTTTTCTTTCTTTCTTTCTTTCTTTCTTTCTTTCTTTCTTTCTTTCTTTCTTTCTCTCTCTGTGCTTACTACCTTTATAAACATCTTCTGATTAACTGGTCTGGAAACTGCATAATCTCTTAAGGATTGGATGTCTGGGAAGAATTTTAATTCTCCATTGCTGATAAAGCTGAGCTTGGCTGGGAGAAAATTCTTGGTTTAAATTATCTATCTTTGAGTTCTCTGAAAACTGGGATCCAGTCCCTTCTAGCTTGTAGTGTTTCTAGTCTGCTGCTGTTCTTATTGGTCTTCCCCAGTAGGTAGTATGACTTTTCTCTCTTGCTGTCTTTTGATGTTTTCTTTTGTATATACTTTATGTAGGTGAATTACTATGTGTCTGGGAGTTGATGTTCTCATTTGATGTCTTACAGGGGTTCTCTGTGTCTCCTGTGTTTGAATGGCCACATCTCTGGTGAGATCGGGAAAGTTTTCTTGGAAAAATCACCTGGAACACTAACTCCCAGGTGATTTTTGTTTCCCCTTTTTCTGGGATACCAATCAGGTGTAGGTTTGGCCTCTTGATATAATCACACATCTCTTGGAGATTTGTTCTTTCTTTCTGAGTTTTTTTTCTATGTTTTCCACAGATCAGGACAATTTCATGTTTTGGTCTTCAAGTTCTGAGATTCTTTCCTCAGCTTGATTAATTCTGCTTCCCATGCCTGGCATCTTATTTATTTCCTGAATGAAGTTTATTATGGACAAAATGTTACATGCACTTTCAGTGTTGCACCTTGTCTTTCTCAAGTCTTATTCGTTACATCTACTCCAGTTGCTGACTTCCTTTGTTTGAGCTCTGAGGTCTGATTTTTCAGGCATTTTCTCTTTGGTACCCTAGGACTTATCTGTATTCTTCTGTTGAGTTTTCCTCACTTGTGACAGATCTCTTTCCTTTCTCTTTATTTATATTATTCAGTGACCTTGGGAGGGGCTGTCACTTCTGATGTTTGGTCAGCCCACTATTCTTCCCTGTTCAGGATTCTGAATTTTGAAGTAGGGTTGAGAGTAGAAAGCTTTTCTGTTTCACATAATTTTGAGAGTTGAAAAAAATGGGAGATGGGGAGCTAGGATTCAGAAACTACTTGCAAATCACAGTGTTCACTGACTAGGGTATGGTATGAATTCCCTTATACCTACTCCTCATCACCAATCTTTATAATAATGCAATGAGTACATGACGTGTATGTACTGCCTGAGTCCAAGAAGTAAAAGCAAGGAGGAACAGAGAAAAATAGAATGTAATAGGATGAAAAAATAAAAATACACAAAAGTAGAAACTAAAGCAAAAAGCAAGTAAACACACACACACACACACACACACACACACAAGTACACCCACACACACATGCACAAACAAAAACTATAGCAAACTGGAATAAAACCAAACAAGATAACAGGAAAACTGAAAACACACACACACACACACACACACACACACACACACACACCCAACAAAAAAACAAAAGGAGAAGAAAAAAAGAGGAAATGCAAATCACACCTTCACACATACATTCACACACATATTAAACTAAAAAAAGAAAGCAACAAAATAAACCATAAAATGAACACTCAATCATTCATGTACCCATGTAAACAGAAAACAACAAAAAAAAAATAATTTTTTTAAAAAGAGAAAAACGGTGGGGGAGAATGCAGATAGAGCACTCACATACAAGTTTAGGTAAAAAGAAAAAAAAAATCTGCCCTCTTGTGGCAGGTTCTGTGATTATTCCTCTCAGCAGCTCAAAGGAAAGCCTCACTGCTCTTTCCTGCAGAACTATGGCCACATTCATAAGCTCCCCAGACGCAGTCCAGGGAAGGAGAATGGGGTTGTGGGGGATGGTAAAGCTTCATTATTTCCCTCCCACTCTCATATAATCAGAGGGATTCCCTCCAGTGGGAATTGTCTCCTCCTCAGGTACTGGTGGAAGGTGTCCTATCAAGGATTATCCTCAAGTAGAGTCCTCCTATCAAGGCTGACACCCAGGCTCTGCCATTGTTTTTCCCTCTCTCAGTTGTGCCCCAACCATGTGGGTCTGACTTTCAGAGGATTGCTGGTGAGGAAGGGGTTTGATCAGCCCCAGACTCACAGCTGATCTCTTTGAGGGTGTTCCCTGTCCTTTTCTGGTCACACTCTTTGGTCCACAGCTGAGCCAGTACAGGAGATGGGGGAGCCTGAGACTCAGTACTTGTCCTGTCCCTCCAAAGTTTGTGCTTTGGGGATTTTCCTTCTGGATCACGATTAAAGCTTGGATAGTTAGTCCACCAGTCACAAGGATCGGGTCTGTCACTCCATGGTGAGCAAGCCAGAACATTTTTTTCCCCCAGTTTTCAAGATGGTGGCAGGGTACCTGCTTCATCTTCTCCTGTGGAGCTTTGCCTTTGGCTCCCTCACTGCATTGCTTCCTCAGTCCTTACTGCCATTGTCCAATCAGGCACTGTGGTGGTGAGGCAGAGCCTGGAGCTGACAGTCACTCCCAGCAGCTTCTTCCCAGAAAGGACTTTGCTGATCATAAAAAATGGTACTTGGTTTCTGTGTCCCTGGGAGTGCTAGGGTCCAAGCAGAGCAGCAGTGGTACCAGCTGCTTCATCATGACAGCCCTGGACACTTGTTCCCAAGTCCCCACTCAGCCAGCCAATCCCACAATCAGAATGGCTATGGCTAAAATGTTTAATATAACAGATGTCGGCAAAGCTATGAAGAAAAGGGAATGCTTGTATGCAGTGGTGGAAATGCAAGCTAGTTCAACTCCTATGGAAATCAGCTTGGAGATTTCTTAAAGGATTGAAAGAGATCTATTCTTTGCCCCAGAGGTCCCACTACTGGCTGTACATGCAAAGGGAAATAAATCATTATACTAAAAATGCACCTGCTCTTGTTTATCACAGCACTATTCACACTAGCAAAAATGCTTATCCCAGGTAGTCATCAACAGTGAACTAGGTAAAGAAAATGTGGTCCATATAAACCATGAAATACTCTGGGGCCATAAAAAGAAGAAAATCACGTCATTTGCAGCAATACGGATGCAGCTAGAGACCATTATTCTATGCAAATTATTATAAAAACAGAAAATTGAATAGCATATATTCTCACTCATAAGTGGGAACTAAACACTGGGCACACACAGGCACAACAATGAAAACAAAAGACACTGGGGAATAATTCAGAGGGGAACAAGGAAGGTGAAATAAGGGCCACAAAACTACCCACTAGGTACTAGGCTCAACACTGGAGATGGTGGGCTCAATAGAAACATAAATCTTGCCATTCCACAATACAACTATGTAAGAATTGTTCACATGTACTCCTTAAATATAAAATATATATTTTTATTTTTTACAAAAGGGAAAAGCAGAGTTAGTCTCTTCCCTCTACTTTTAATAAAGTTTACCACTTTTCTAGGGAAGACACTCAAAGGGCCTGATTAAATGCAAGTGATTAGTTAGTAATACAAAGTACACTTTCAAAATAATTCTATAGAAAGATGCCTATCATGTCTTGACTTACTGCATACTTTTAATTAGGCAACTCTCTTAGTTTAATATCATTTAGATTAACTTTTTGGTAAAAATAACTGGCTGCAGATATCATTTGTCTTGTGCTAAAAGCATCAATTTTACTTAGCCAATTTACTTTTATGGAAGAGTTCAGAAAGAAATAATAATAAACATTTTCCAGAAAAAAGTGTTGTGTTGCAAAGTAGTTACAAAGCATGGCTATATCTTATAGCAACTGGCAATCAGTTTGAAAACTATACTTTCAGATAGCCTCTATATAGTTAACCTTTGAAAATTATAAAAGAGGACTATAAGTAAAAATGCTAATTATCAAAATAGTTATCGCCTCAAAATTAATACTATTGACATATTTCTTCTAATAATTGTAATATAAAATGTAAAGACAAACATTAGTGTAACATGTGGCCATTTTTAATCATTAAAAAATGTAGAAAGGGCACAAATAACAATAATAAAGTAATGTAAATGTTCTATAATCTTTATTATATTTAATTAAATCTCAAATATATTTAATGTAAACATAAGTGTAAAATAATACTTTTGTAAGATTTCACTTTAGAATGCTTTTTTTGCAAAATGAAACAATACTTTGATTTTATTTATATATAAAAAGTAAATAAATTTGAATAAAATTAAAATTAAATTGAATATGTATGGAAGAAAATGTGTTTCTTAGAAATATGTTTAATTTTCAATATAATTGATTTATTCTCAGTTAAGACAAGGCAATTAGTATTTTTATGACATTCTATTTCGTCTGCCTCTCAAACTCTTTTTTAGTGTTGACTTTATAATATTTAGTTTTTAGCATTAACCAAATTTTATTTATGTTTGTATTTCTCTTGTATATAGATTAATCAATTCATTAATCTCTTTTATCATTTTTCTATTTTCCTCAATTCAACAGTAATTCAATTTACTAAATATCTTACATTTATATTAAAATAGTTTTTAGGCCAGGTTCAGTGGTTCAGTCTATAATCCCAGCACCTTGAGAGGAAAGGTGAATGGATTGCCTAGGCCTGCGGGTTCAAGACCAGCCTGGGCAATTTGGCAAGATCTGGTCTACACAATAAATAAAAAATTAGCCAGGTGTAGTAGCATGTGCCTGTAGTTTCAGCTACTTGGATGGCTGAGGCAGAAAGCTCGCCAGAACCCAGCAGGTCGATGCTGGGGTGGCTGAGAGTGTGCCACTGCTCTCCAACCTGGACAACAGCATGAGACTACAACTCAAATAAATAAATAAATAAATAAATAAATAAATAAATAAATAGTTTTTAATGTTTTCCTTAATATTTTATATAGAGCAATTTTATATTTTTCTGAAAATTCTCACATCTGAAATACTTGATAGTCAAACGAGTTATTTTATGTTCTCTTAGTTATTTGTATGTTTAATGGTCTTTGGGCAGGATCTCATTTTTTTCTTTCTTTATTTATTTCTGTTTTTTTTCTTTTTTTTTTAATTTAAGGTGTACATGTGCAAGTTTGTTATATAAATATATATTTGGGCTTCTACTGAGTCAGATGGTAGGCAGGGTACCTAATGGGTATTTTTTTTTAACTTGTATACTCCTCCTTTTCCCTCTCTTTTAGAAGTCTCCAGTATATGTTGATTCCATTTTTATGTCCACGTGTAGTAAATGTTTAATTCTCACTTATGAGGAAGAGCATAAGGTATTTAGTTTTCTGTTTCTACAATAATTTGCTTAGGATAGTCTCCAATGCCAACCATGTTGCTGTGAAGGACATGATTTTGTTTTTATGACTGTGTACTATTCCATGATGTGTAAGTACCACATTTTCTTTATCTGGCCCACTGTTGATTAGCATCTAGGTTGATTCCATGTTTTCTCTGTTGTAAACAGCCTGCAGTAAACATGTGAGGGCTGGTATCATTTTGGTAGTATGATTTATGTTCCTTTGGTGATATACCCAGTAGTGGGATTGTTAGAAAGTACAAACATACAAATAAGTCTGTGTGACAATTTAATGATAAAGAGGCACTTTAATTCAATATGAAAAATATAACTTATTAATCATTAGAACACTCGAATATACATTTTGAAATTAATTCATTCCTCTCACCATATACTATTATGTGGAGAGCGCGGCCTGAGCCAAGATGGCGCCGGGGACCTCTGCCAAGTCCCATGATTAGGCGCATGATATACCGCCGGGCCCTCCTTCACTGCGCACCGCGCAAGTGCAACGCTGCAGAGCCTATGAACTGCTGACACGCTGGTACGGGACTTGTGGGTGGAGACCAAGGGATATAAGTATGGGACAACGGGGAAGAAAAAGGAAGAAGCTGGCTGGCATGGTGTAAAGGCTGAATAAACCGCTTTGAGAAGAACACGTTGTTGTTCCTCCTTCCTGCTGGTCAGGGGTGAGCGACAAGTGGTGGCCCGTACGGGGACCTCAGCTGTTCAGAACTCATCGCGGACAGGGTGACTAGTCACAGGGTAAGTTCCCAGGTAAGTGGGACAGGCAAGGCTCTCAGTTGAGACAATAAGTTTCCCGGTTAACAGGGACAAGCTTACTTAGGACTATGGGTAACACCACATCGGCGCAGACACTTCAACAGGCTCTCAAAAGCCTGCTGAAAGTAAAAGGGGTGGGTCTGAAGCAGGAGACAATAAACAACTTTATGCGGGCTGTAGAGAATGCTGCACCCTGGTTCCCAGTGTCTGGGCACCTTACGGAGCCTAGCTGGAGCAAGCTTGGGAGGGATTTGCGGCGCGCTGAGCAGCAGCAAGGACTTCCTCGGGGAGCGATGGCAATATGGAAGTTGGTGTTAAATTGTATAGAAGACGAGGATCAGTGCGGGAAGGAGCTTAGCGAAGGGGCTAAAGCAATGACACTATGAGAGAAGAGTGTACTGAGCGGTCACAGGCAGGAGACACAGAGGCGGAAGGGCTTCGGAGGGGGAACTAGAGGAGCTCGTTGAAAAAATGAGTGCTATGGAAGTGCCTATACAGCCCTCGGCGCCGAGACCGCCTCCTTATCCTCCCCCGCAAGCGGAAGGACGCAGCCTCCACCCAGAGGCGTGGCAGCAATACGGGGCGCAGTGCTTTCCTGTGTTTCAAAATCCAGCTGGAAACAGGTATCATGAGCCCCTGGATTGGAAGCTCATTTCAAGGCTGGCTGAATCTGTGCGTTCCTACGGGACCAGTGCCGCCTACGTTGTAACACAGCTAGAGAACTTGCACCGGTTCTGCCTCACCCCAGTGATTGGCAGGGCTTGGCTCGTGCTTGCCTGACCGCTGGCCAGTACCTGGATTGGAAGTCTATATTTATAGAGTATGCGGCCGAGCAGGCACTTGTTAATGCCCGTGATGGACAGCCTGCCTGGGACCAGGACATGCTGTTAGGGCAGGGGAGATTTGCGGCGGCACAGACTGGCTATCCACCCCAGGTGTATGAACAAATCAATAACTTGGGTACTAACCCAGGGTTTATTGATTCAGATTACACCGGGGAGGTCAAGGTAATGGTTTCATCCCCCCGAGGCATTTCGGCTATCTCACCAGGAGACAAGATAGCTCAATTACTCCTTCTGAGCAGCTTACATGAGAAATTTCCTGCGGAGAACAAAGAGCGGGGAGACAAGGGGTTTGGGTCTACAGGCGCCCCCCAGATTTTTTGCTCATTAGATCTCAGCACGAGACCGGTGCTCAGAGTCACAGTTAATGGTAAGCCCATAGTTGGTTTATTAGATACAGGTGCCTTTCGTAGCATCGTTAGCACCACAGACTGGCCGCCGGGGTGGCCCACACAGCTGTCAGACCAAACCTTAACAGGCCTGGGGTACGCCCAGATGCCGCAGATTAGTTCTCGCTCGTTGCCATGGAAAGATGAAGAGGGCCACCATGGGGATTTCTAGCCCTATGTGCTGAAGGTCCCAATTTCTCTATGGGGCCGAGATATATTACAGCTTATGGGTTACAAGCTAACAAATGAAGGATGTTATAGCCCTCAAGCGAGAGGCATCATGCATGGCATGGGATATGTCCCCGGGAAAGGATTAGGTCGCTCCCTGCAAGGTAGAACTTCTCCAGTAGCTACCCCTAGAAAACAAGATCGTAGGGGGCTGGGTTTTTCGTAGGGGCCACTGAGAGGGCACTACCCATTACGTGGAGGACTGAGGATCCCGTGTGGGTTTCTCAGTGGCCACTCCCCTCAGTAAAATTAGCCGCTGCTCACGAGCTGGTGAAGGAACAATTGGCCTTGGGTCATATTCGCCCCTCTACTTCCCCTTGGAATACTCCTATCTTTGTAATCAAGAAAAGGTCTGGTAAG